>NC_057949.1:25568904-25611404 GCF_018555375.3 Anguilla rostrata
ATCAAGCTTAGTGCTGTGGGGGTACAAATAGGCTAAACGTAACAACAGTTTGCTAGTAAACTGTATTTGTTGCGCGACACAGTATAAGGCTATTTGCTATTTAATGAATGATGAATAATGAATGGTTTGAACCGTTCAGCAAATTCTGTTCTAAAGTTTGACCGAAACAGTTGGTGTAGTTCGCTGCACCTCTGGGGCGTCACGTTTGGTCCTGCGGTAACGTTGGGCGATACCCAGTGTCCGTGGACGGGGCAGTGACGTTTTTTTGCGGCCTGTTTGTCCCCCCCGCCCCCCCACCCCACCCCGTTGCAGACGGATTCACTCCTCTGATGCTGGCGTCGTTCTGCGGGGGCGGGCTGGAGTCGGACATCCCGGAGGAGGAGGACCCCGAGGAGTCGTCCGCCAACATCATCTCCGACCTGATCTACCAGGGGGCGTCGCTGAGCGCGCAGACCGACCGCACGGGCGAGACCCCCCTGCACCTGGCCGCCCGCTACGCCCGCGCCGACGCCGCCAAGAGGCTGCTGGACGCCGGGGCGGACGCCAACGCCCAGGACAACACCGGCCGCACCCCTCTGCACGCTGCCGTGGCTGCTGACGCGCAGGGTGTCTTCCAGGTAAACGCACAGTACACTATACACCACTCACAGAAACTATACACACATACTATACACCACTCAGAAACTATACACACAAACTATACACACTATACACCACACACAGAAACTATACACACATACTATACACACTATACACCACTCACAGAAACTACACACATACTATACATACTATACACCACTCACAGAAACTATACACACATCCTATACACCACTCAGAAACTATACACACAAACTATACACACTATACACCACACACAGAAACTATACACACATACTATACACACTATACACCACTCACAGAAACTATACTCACATACTATACACCACTCACAGAAACTATACACACATACTATACACACTATACACCACACACAGAAACTATACACACATACTATACATACTATACACCACTCACAAAAACTATACACATCCTATACACACTATACACCACACACAGAAACTATACTCACATACTATACACACTATACACCACTCAGAAACTATACACACATAAACTATACACACTATACACCACTCACAGAAACTATACACACAAACTATACACACTATACACCACACACAGAACTATACGCACATACTATACACCCTATACACCACTCACAGAAACTATACACACATGCTATACACACTAAACACCACTCAGAAACTATACACACAAACTATACACACTATACACCACACACAGAAACTATACGCACATACTATACACCCTATACACCACTCACAGAAAATATACACATACTATACACACTATACACCACTCAAACCAACTATACACACATACTATACACACTATACACCACACACACCAACTATACACACATACTATTCACACTATACATCACACACAGAAACTACACACACATACTATTCACACTATACATGGAACACAAAAACTATGCACACTATACTATTCAAACTATACACTAAACACTGTGCCTACAATAGACACTATATACACATATATACCATACTCGGTATGCATGTGTACCCCATTTACACACACTCAGAGACAGAGCACTGACTCTGTCTCTGAGCACTGACTCTCTCTCTCTGAGCACTGACTCTCTCTCTCTGCACACAGATCCTGATCCGCACGCGCGCCACAGACCTGGACTCGCGGATGTACGACGGGTCGACCGCGCTGATCCTGGCTGCTCGGCTGGCTGTGGAGGGCATGGTGGAGGAGCTGATCACCTGCCACGCTGACGTCAATGCCGTGGACGAGCTGGGTGAGTGTGTGTGTGTGTGTGTGTAAGATGGAGCACAGTCTGTACGGTTGAGTCACAGTCAGGCTCAGTCCGTACGATTGAGTCACAGTCAGGCTCAGTCCGTACGATTGAGTCTTAGTCATGCCCAGTCTGTACGGTTGAGTCTTAGTCATGCCCAGTCCATGTGATTGAGTCACAGTCAGGCTCAGTCCGTATGATTGAGTCATGGTCAGGCTCAGTCTGAATGACTGAGTCACAGTCAGGCTCAGTCCGTATGGTTGAGTCACGGTCAGGCTCAGTCCGTATGGTTGAGTCACGGTCAGGCTCAGTCCATATGGTTGAGTCACGGTCGTACGCACTTGCTTTGCAGGCAAGTCTGCTTTGCACTGGGCCGCAGCGGTGAACAACGTGGAGGCGACGGTCGCTCTGCTGAAGAACGGAGCCAACAAGGACATGCAGGACCTGAAGGTACCGGGAGAACACCACCTCATTCCTCTTTCTGCTCATCCCTCTCTCCTCTCATCCCTCTCCTTTTGCCCTTCTCGCATCCCTCTCTCCTCTCATCCCTCTCCTTTTGCCCTTATCGCATGCCTCTCTCATCTCATCCGTTCTTACTCTTGGCTGAACTGGATCCCCTCTGGAAAGGCAGTGACGTGTGCCCATGCTCAGTGTGTGCCCATGCTCTGTGTGTGTGCTCTGTGTGTGCGCCCATGTGCTCTGTGTGTGTGCCCATGCTCAGTGTGTGTGCCCATGCTCAGTGTGTGTGCCCATGCTCTGTGTGTGCGCCCATGTGCTCTGTGTGTGTGCCCATGCTCAGTGTGTGTGCCCATGCTCAGTGTGTGCGCCCATGCTAAGTGTGTGTGCCCATGCTCTGTGTGTGTGCCCATGCTCAGTGTGTGTGCCCATGCTCAGTGTGTGTGCCCATGCTCAGTGTGTGTGCCCATGCTCAGTGTGTGTGCCCATGCGCAGTGTGTGTGCCCATGCGCAGTGTGTGTGCCCATGCGCAGTGTGTGTGCCCATGCGCAGTGTGTGTGCCCATGCTCAGTGTGTGTGCCCATGCTCAGTGTGTGTGCCCATGCTCAGTGTGTGCTCAGTGTGTGTGCCCATGCGCAGTGTGTGTGCCCATGCGCAGTGTGTGTGCCCATGCGCAGTGTGTGTGCCCATGCGCAGTGTGTGTGCCCATGCTCAGTGTGTGCTCAGTGTGTGTGCCCATGCGCAGTGTGTGTGCCCATGCGCAGTGTGTGTGCCCATGCGCAGTGTGTGTGCCCATGCGCAGTGTGTGTGCCCATGCTCAGTGTGTGTGCCCATGCGCAGTGTGTGTGCCCATGCTCAGTGTGTGCGCAGTGTGTGTGCCCATGCTCAGTGTGTGTGCCCATGCGCAGTGTGTGTGCCCATGCTCAGTGTGTGCGCAGTGTGTGTGCCCATGCTCAGTGTGTGTGCCCATGCGCAGTGTGTGTGCCCATGCGCAGTGTGTGCTCAGTGTGTGTGCCCATGCTCAGTGTGTGTGCCCATGCGCAGTGTGTGTGCCCATGCTCAGTGTGTGCTCAGTGTGTGTGCCCATGCTCAGTGTGTGTGCCCATGCTCAGTGTGTGTGCCCATGCTCAGTGTGTGCTCAGTGTGTGTGCCCATGCTCAGTGTGTGTGCCCATGCGCAGTGTGTGTGCCCATGCACAGTGTGTGTGCCCATGCGCAGTGTGTGTGCCCATGCACAGTATGCTCGTTCCTCGCAGTCCTACCGGATTGGTTACTCACACCACCGCCGGGCGCTAACCCTAACCCGAACCCTAACCCGCTCTTTACATTCAGTGAAATGCAAATCAGCCTCCTTTGGCAAGCATAGAGTAAATACTGCCAAACTCCACTAACTGTCTCTGTCTTTCTCTCTCTCCCTCCACTCTCTCTCTCGCTCTCTCTCTCCCTCACTCCCTCCCTCCCTCTCTCCCTCTCTCCCCCCCTCCCTCTCTCCCTCTCTCCCCTCTCTCTCTCTCTCCCTCACTCCCTCCCTCCCCTCCTCTCTCCCTCTCCCTTTATCTCTCTCTCTCTCCCTCCACTCTCTCCCCTCTCCCCTCCCTCCCTCCCTCCCTCCCCTCCTCTCTCCCTCTCCCTTTATCTCTCTCTCTCTCTCCCTCCACTCTCTCTCCCTCTCTCCTCCCTCCCTCCCTCCCTCCCCTCCTCTCCCTCTCTCCCTCTATCTCTCTCTCTCTCCCTCCACTCTCTCTCTCTCTCTCCCTCCCTCCCTCCCTCCCTCCCTCTCTCCCCTTATCGCTCTCCCTCTCCCCCCCTCTCTCTCCTCCCTCCCTCCCTCCCCCCCCCTCCCCCCCCCCCTCCCCCCCTCCCTCCCTCCCTCCCTCCCCCCCCCCTCCCCTCTCCCTTCCCCCCTCTCCCCCCTCTCTCTCCCTCTCCCTTTATCTCCCTCCCTCCCCCCCTCCCTCCCTCCCTCCCTCCCCCCCTCTCTCTCTCCCTTCCCCCCTCTCAGGAGGAGACGCCGCTGTTCCTGGCCGCCCGGGAGGGCAGCTGCGAGGCGGTGCGGGTGCTCCTGAGCCACTTCGCCAACCGCGAGATCACGGACCACATGGACCGGCTGCCGCGCGACATCGCGCAGGAGCGCATGCACCACGACATCGTGCAGCTGCTGGACGAGTTCAACACCGTGCGCAGCCCGCAGGTGCACGGGCACGCCCACGGGCACGGGCACGGGCACCACGCCCTGTCCCCGCTGCTGTGCCCGCCGGGCGCCTTCATGCACGGCCTCAAGCAGCCGCCGCAGGGCGGCAAGAAGAGCCGGCGGGCCGGCGCCAAGGGGGGCGTGGCCGGGCTGCACGGGGCCGGGCCGAAGGAGGCGGCGGCCAAGTGCCGCAGCAGGAAGCTGACGCTGGACATGCAGAGCTCGCTGCTGGAGAGCTCGGTCACGCTGTCCCCCGTCGACTCGCTGGACTCGCCGCGCGGCGGCGCCAGCAACGCCGGCTACATCACCAACCCCGCCTCCCCGGCCCTGCCCTCGCCGGGCCTCTTCCACCCCTCCCTCTCCGTGCCGGCCACGCCCATGGTGCGCGGCGTGCTGGACGGCGGCGGGCCCTTCGCCGTCTCCCTGGCGCAGCTGGGCGACCTGGGCGAGGCGGGGCTCCCCATGGGCCAGGCCCTGCAGGGCCACGCCCCCATGACGCCGGGGGCGGGGCCCGGGGTGGGGGTGGGCGGAGCCCCGCCGGGCTACGTCCTGAACGCGGGGCAGCTGGGGCTGAGCCTGGGCATGGTGAACCCGGTGAGCGTGCCCTTCGACTGGCACCGCATGCCCCCCGCCTCGCAGTGCGGCCCGCAGGTCATAGGCCTGGTGCGCTCCATCAGCCAGAGCCCCGCCCTGCACCCGCAGAGCCCTGCCCTGCAGCAGCAGCAGCACAGCCTCCTCCAGCAGCAGCTGTTCCACAGCTCCCAGCAGCCCCTGCTGCAGCCCACGCCGGTCTCCGTGCCCCAGTCCCTCAGCCCCTCCCAGCTGCCCTCCATCTCCGAGCAGCAGCAGCAGCTCCACGGCCGCGCCATGGCCCCCCTGGGCCGCTCCACCCCTCCCACCCCCCAGCAGGTCCCGCCTCCGCCCACCTTCTTCAAGCAGCAGGCTCCTCCTCCCCAGCCCAGCCAGGCACAGGCCCCTCCCCCGCAGCCCCTGCAGGCCCCGCCCCCCCAGGCTCCCAGCAGCAGCAGTGCCGGTCTGGAGGACTACCCCACCCCGCCCTCCCAGCGTAGCTACACCTCCACCCTGGACACCACCCCCAAACACTACATCCACCTGCCCAATGAGCACCCCTACCTTACCCCCTCCCCAGAGTCCCCCGAGCCCTGGTCCAGCCCCTCCCCTCAGTGCGTGTCTGACTGGTCAGACTCCACCCCCAGCCCAGCCAACGCTGCCGCCGCCCAAACCCAGATACCCCACACCCAGGAGTCCAACGGCAAGATGCAGGTGTTCGCGTGAAGACCCCACGCGCCCCCTTATCCCCATCCCGCCCCCCTTCCCCACCCCCCAGTGAAGAAAAGAGAAGAAGCCCCTCTGTGGGAGGAGCTATCCTGTATTAACCCCCTCCTCTCCTTTCCAACGGTTGATTTGGATCGGGATTGACTCTGAAATTCCACCGCGCGCTTGTCTTCTGTGCAAGGCACCGGTCAGACAAAAACGGTAAAGGGAAAATGTTTGTTGTCTTAAAAAGAGAAGACGATTTAATGAAGTATGACTTTTTTATAATAAAGAAGAAAAAAAAAAACTAAGTCTTTAATTTCAAAGACTGGGGGACGCCCTCCTAACACTAACAAACTTTAAAAGTAGAAGAGCATAATGGCAAACCTACGGAAAGAGATCGGCCATTTTTGGATGTATTTATTGTGTGTTCCCGACTACAGCTTTCATAGCATCTCCACCCTCTCTCCTCCAATACCGACCATAGCAACACTGTGCACCCTCACCCCTGATTGGCCCAGGTTCGGTCATTACTTGAAGCATCGCGGCCAATCAGAGATCAGTGTGCTTTTAGTGTGGTTATAGCACGGCGCAAAAGGCGACGTGCTCTGATCCTATTGGCCATATCCACAAGCTTTTGGATTGGTTAACTCTTGACCACACCCTCCCACTCCCAGGGGGTTTCAGTGTTAGAATGGAATCAGCTGTTATGAGCACAAGAGTGTTGAGACTAGCTCAACACTACTAGCGTTGCTGAGCATTGCCAGTCGGCCCCTGGACGAGTAATGTTGACCGGCAGTCTTTCGCTGCCCTCATATCCTCTGCTCCCATTGGCCAACAGAGTGCACCCTTTGCTCTGATTGGTCCATTACAGTGCATACTCTATTCCGAGTTCCCCAGGGGACGATCTGATGGATGCCACAGGAGTAGTCACTCATTGCAGCTCCATCGAAAAAAAAAAAAAAAAGTTTTAAAAAATTGTTTTTGCATCGCTTGGCTCTTTGAGAGAGAGAGGCACAGTTTTAGTGTCGTCTTTAACTGATTTTATTTATTCAGGCCAGACAAACAGAAAAAGGGAGGAATCGGTATCATGAGCAAATAAGCTTCCACAGTGGCTGGCCAAACAGCACAGAATTACTGTTCTTTTAGAGCAAGCCCACACATTCCATGCCCGAGTGCCAGAAAAGGCCTTTCCCAAGCACTTCCAGGGACATGCAGCAGGGGGCGAGTGAGACATTCCAACTGTGCTTTAGTGATCCTGCTGGCTCAATTTTTTTTTTTTTTTTTTCACAGAATTTTGGCCAGTATTGTGTAATAAACTAAACCATTATATATTTTTTTTCTTTTCTTTTTTTCAATGAAATGGGCATAAAGAAAAATGTTAATTGCGAGTTCTCCATCACAAGAGCCCACACTCAGTATTCACCAAACTGGCGACTCTCTCCCTGCGTACACCCGGCTGGGTGGACCACAGGGGGGAAACTTCCCCCCGTGCAGGAGGAGGGTCAGGGAGGTTGTGTAGGAGCTGGTGTCACAGCAGAACGTTTGTTCTTGGCTGTGGGGTTTTTCTTGTTTTTTTTGTTTCTTTTTTTGTATCAGTGTAAAGTGTTTGGTTTTACCTGTACTACCGCTAGCTGTCACTGCCCGTCACTTGTGATTTTGTTTATTTTCGATTGAAACTGAAACCACGGTAACCTGCCGATTGATGCCGTGGTGGACTAAGCTATGTTGATTGGCTGCTGCTTCCTATCAGTCACACACAGACATTCCAGACACTTGCCAGTTCCTCAGTGTTGCGCTGTAGTGTAATGATGTAGCTGGAAACACACACGCACACACACACACACACGCACACAAGCATGCACGCACACACACACACATTTTTTTGGGACTACTGCTACATAAAGTCATAAAAAAGGGCCCAAATTTTTATTATTTTTTATTATCAGGGACGTCTGAGATTTTGTACATGTCCATGTCAACACACATATGTACACACACACACACACACACACACACACACATTTTCCCTGTAGCCCACTAACAGAAATAAGCTCATGCACACTCTCTGTCCAGCAAACTCTCAGTGGCACACAAACACAACTCTTTTTGACTGTGCCAGTCCCTGCCCTGTCTCCAGGACCGTGTGGTCAGAGTTTCGGTGACGTTCACCCAGCTCCTGGCCGCGAGCCCCGGGCCCGTCGTGGTTCGGGCCCCGGTGGGTGTGTCGGGGGTGCTCTGGCCCCGTCACTCTTAAGAGAGGTGGTTTTTATAGGCGTGCAGCGCACGTGCCTGCATCTGTAGCACACCCCCCACGCCCACCGGTCGCGGAGACGACGGTCGGCGATGATGTCATAATGTGTGGGCGGAGCAAACGCTGCCATGCAGTGCCGCCCGTTTTCTGGCGTCGTTCCCGCGGAGTCTCCCGGTCGCCCGGTTGCTAGGCAGCGAGGGGGCTCCAGGAGACAGGGAGAGACTTTTTTTTTTTTTAAACTTGGGAGAACAAGAGCAGCAATATGCCCACTGCCTCCATTTCCCAGCACGCACTGCCACGGATGGACCCACCCACCTCACCCATTTCCTAGCTCCAATGCTGTAACATGGCACAGAACCGGGCCGGTCACATTCAGGCACAGGACACAGAATTGACCAGTTGGACTCTGTAGATCCAGCCCTCTGGTCTGGGTGAGTTCACTTAATTTGGGTGGGAACCACTGCTCAGCAGTCAGACGCATCGAAGACACACCCACTCCGTATGATTCATACATAAGTTCTCACACACTACAGCCTGTGTACATTTCACCATTTCCAGCTTCTGATTGTAAATATGTTCGTCTGAAGTAGATATACTAGCTACCGAAGTCTTATGTTTCTAAAATGATTATTTACTAAAAATGAGAAATAAAAAAATGTGTACTTCCTATTAGCATTATTGTGAAGTTGAGGATGTGACTGACGTTGCATTGGTCTTGTATCATTAGAAACAACCATAGATTATTTTTTCTATCATTTATTATTAATTCTTGTACTTGTTTAAAAGTAGTTTGAAATCATTGTACAGAAATACCGTTCCACAATGTTTGTATGAAACAGACAAGCTGTAAAATAAGTTACTGCTAATAAAATATGTAGGTGACTACATTCCTGTGTGTTAAAGTTGTTTAGACGTGCGTGTGTCCCCGTGCGTTTCATTACATTACATTACACTACAGGCATTTGGCAGACGCTCTTATCCAGAGCGACGTACAACAAAGTGTACAACCATAACCAGGAACAAGTGTGTTGAAACCCCTAGAGAGAAGTACCGGTCCAAGTGCAGGGAACGACCACATAGTTAAACTTGGACCCTGAAGGTTAAACTGATTAACACTAACACAACGAGAACGGCAACAACTCAGTCTATGGAAAAAAAATACAAGCAGTAGTTAAGACAGTTAATGCACCTAAGTCACCTACGAAACAGCTGCCTAGTTACAACCCTAAGCTTACAGTCATTTACAGGGGGGTAGGGAGGGATGGGGAGAGGTGCAGCCTGAAGAGGTGAGTCTTCAGTCGTCGTTTGAAATGGGTCAGTGTCTCAGCTGTTCTGACCTCCACAGGGAGGTCATTCCACCATCGTGGGGCCAGAACAGACAGGAGACGTGTTCTGGAAGTGCAGGTGCGAAGAGGGGGAGGTGCTAGGCGTCCTGAGGTAGCAGAACGGAGGGATCTGGCTGGCATGTAGGGTTTCATAAGCAAGTGCTGTGCTTCCATAACTAGTCTTCCTCCTGGATATGCCCATTAGGAGACCACTGCACTATGAAAGGCATTTTCCCCATAATGCACTGGGGGTGTTTCTTGTTTCAGTTCTTGGGAAAGTCCATGATGCACTGGCAATCTCAGAGCTGGAGTGTCTTTCGCAGAAAATGTCTGTTCTGACCAGAGGAAAGGCGTGCGAAAGTTTCTCAGTTTTATTGTAGGCGGGATGCCGGGTGGACTGGTGAATGGACTGCATTTATATAGCGCTTTTATCCAAAGCGCTTTACAATTGATGCCTCTCATTCGCCAGAGTGGTTAGGGGTTAGGGGTTAGGTGTTTTTTGCTCAAGGACACTTCGACACGCCCAGGGCGGGGTTTGAACCGGCAACCCTCCGACTGCCAGACAATCGGTCTTACCTCCTGAGCTATGTCGCCCCAGAATTTGACAGATGCTAAAAATGCTAACACGAAGCTAAATCGTGAGACCTCTGTCATTTTAAAATCGTGTGGCACGTTACAGGCTACAAATTGTTTAGATTTCGTCTCGATTGCTTGTGATCTCAATCACTGCCGGAGAACCATGTTCAGGCGGCGATGAGTTGATTTACTTCGGTAGTATTTAAAATGGGCATCCTCGCTAAAGAATTTGGAAAGTTTCTATATGGATATGGACAATATGCCCCCCCTCCCCCCCAATTATGTTCACCGATACAATAAAACACGGAAGACAACTCCATAGTGATATTCTTGTGAGGGGGCAGGCATACAAAGTAACCTACATGAAGTGGGGATGCGACCATTTGGTGACATAAATGCATCATTTGATAAATGAAAGTTTGATCGATAGGGAACCACCTTTATTGACAAAATTCACATCTTGTACCAGGAAATGTGACCTAGTGGATTTGTCCTGACTGAAGAAAGACTAAATAAACACACAAGAATTTGCAAATAATGTTGGCAATGTAGGCCGGTATACAATACATAGCATAAAAGAAACGGCACACAACTAAAATGTACAGAATGCAAAATTATTTTACACACACACACACACACACATATATATATATATATATATCATAAACCAAATTGTAAATAATTTATAGCAATGGCATCATGTTGTTGTATTATTATTATTTACTACTACTACTATAACAACAACATTATTAGAGTAAGATTTCCTAGTGTAAAGTTCAAGCTCACTGCCTGTAGGCCTAATGTTTATTTTTTGCATTTTGTAACGGGTTATTCTACAAAGACATGGGGCAGCTTGAAATTGACGTAGTTCACCCAGACTTCTGGGGTACATAAACTATAGGCCAATTCAGTCGTGTCCTTGTTTAACTGCAATTACAGTAATAGCTTTGTCAAGCATAGGCTACGTAAATATCTCCCACAAACATACAGAATTGTTTAAAATAATAAAATTGTAATTTATCAAACTTTCCCCGAGAATTGTAGCCTATTGCAGATGCGCGTGCACGGTATCCAAAAACTAAGCGAAGTGGAAGCTAAATGCAATTATTATTATGAATAATAATTTATGAATAATAATTAATAAATCAATTTTTGCGGTTGTTTCTTGCTAGAGACGACCTTAAAATCGAATTAACTGCGATTCTTGGCAACTCTTTCCCCCCGAAGCGTTAACATTAAGAGGTTTCCATCTACTGGCGTAAAATGGCATTTTTCATGAATAAGTCATAACAGGTCCGGAATAATACAAAAAATTATGAATTTATTTCACGTCGTTTTCATTCATATAAATAACAATTAATGTTTTCAAAGTCACTAACAGCAAACAGACTACGAAAAAACGCAGCTTGTTCAGCCCGTTGAGTTAGTTTCGACCGAATTTGACACTTCCAAAAGTCTAAAATAGTTATTTGTGACTGTAGTCACGCCTCTTTATGAAAATTAGCATATTATCAGTAGCTAGTTCAACTAGCTTGCAAGTTTGTCGTAGGGACCAACTATTTTAGAACTAGTTTAGCTAGCTGCGTGGTTGTAGCACCTTGCTGCCCAAAGCGGCAACTGTGTTTCGAGGGTAGCTAGCTGGCTTTTTGGCGTAGTACCTGGGCAGCTAGTTGGCACGCAGCAGCTAGCTAGGCAAGTCTAGCCAATAAAATGGGCAGTTAGTTAGGATAATTTGGTTGCCAGATATGAAAAAGGATTAAATGACAAAACGGCTTGCCATAGAACGCCCTCCTTCGCTGTTATTCAGGCAGTCAGACGCAATGTCTCGGTCACCGATAGGTCCACGTTCTCTCAGCCTTCTCAAATACATCCCAGTCAATTTAACTCCAGAAGGCGGAGAGAGTCCGACTTCACCCTCACCAAGCAACCCGCCTGTTAACCACAGAACGCACACGGAAGAGACGCAGTTAATCACGCAACACATTAACAACATTTCCATTTTAAACGGTCACTATTCAAAACGCAATCGAAAAATTGCGCTTACTCATGCTAATCATACCCTGGGGCGGAACATATTTGACAATTTTTTCAGACTTCATTCATTTGCAGACAACTTCTGTGCGTATTCAAATTAGTAAGTTGGCTAGAGGCCACGAACAACTTACTGCACCGTCTGGAGGCGTGTTTAATATCAAACTGAAAGCAACTTCAGCGGCCCAGATGCAAAACGGACATAGAAGAGAGGGCAGGAAATAAAATTGCCATCAACGACTCTGCTACGTTTGCCAAATTGAAATTTGAGAACAGCCTAGAATTTAACAGTTGTGTGCATAATATAGCTTATTCGCAATAATGTATCGACAGCGGGATGAGATTGAGGTAAGATGCCTCAGTTTGACGTTTCTCCTTCGACACTGTTGGCGTTTGTTTTTTCCCCTCGTACGCATCGAGTCCCACTCACTGACATCCATTTGTCTGTTTGGTGCCTTGCGTCGGATGTCTGTGCTCTGCCACATAATTAAAACTCATCGTTCGCAGTTTTTGTGTCCTTTAACTCTCCATATATATCGCTAAGTTGTTTTGTGTTTCCTTGCATCAATAGTAGACGCAGTGCGACTGCATCGTCATCACGTAGCTAGGCTATTGACGCTCTTAAACGATTAGCCTACGTTAATGCTGTTCAGCTTTCTTTTCTACACTTTAACCTAAACTCCGTTTCTCGACTGATCTCCACACTCGTAAAGCCGCATCCACTGTAACGTTGCTTTGCTTTAGAGAATTTCCTCGCCGTGATCCACTGTTAATCATTTTCACCTGTTACCATATGCACTCCCTAAGCCTGAGCTGTCAAACTGTCCTGAGATACTCCGAACCTGGTCTGGTCTCATGATGACGCGATTCGCGGTTCTTAAAAGTTCCGATTTTAGTCGGTACATTTTCATTCTGTTTAGCGACTGCGCTACTCATTTTACAACGGGTTTATGTGTCATCATCTTTACAGTATATTCTTAAGTAAATAATATTCGTGGTAATGCTGGGCCATGACAGTGTAGCTTGACGTGACCACGTTCATGTGCCCGCGGGGTGCGTTCCACTGCATGTCATAGCTGGAGAAGAGTGTCCGGCGACTGAGAGAGAAGTTCCACGGGAAGATTCCCATCGACAAAGCAACTGTGCTCATGCATCGCTATTGCAACAACCACCAGCTTGCGGCCAAGGATATCATTCTGATGAAAGACAGAGGTGAGTACGGAGCACCAACCCCCAACCCCCAACCCCCCCCCCCCCCATGCACGAAAAAAAGTCAACGTGGAAATCCGTACTCTCGGTTTTGCAATCCGTGTGCTTAATTTTGCAATCCGTGCATTCGGTTTGCCACATCGGTGCACTTGGTTTTGCAATCCGTGCGCACGGATTGAGTGAGATCAATGACAATTTGCAATGTTAAATCTATCTGTAAACAAATGGCTCACTGCAGGAAAGTCAGACAGTAAGCATCAACAATTCACAAACCAAGGGATGATATGTCAGGCACGACCCGAAGCAGAGATACCCAGCAAACCACATAGTCGTGGCTATATTCATGGTATACCAGGGGTTCGAGTGCCATGTCACTTTTATACAAGTGTCTATATATAGCTTCTTAATAAATCACCAAAGACACAAAACTGAGCGCTCGGGTTGTAAAACTGTACAGATGACATTTCCACATTGAAATTACATATATATATATATAAGTTTAACACCGGTATGGAACATAGCTGAGAGGTATATCACAAAGCAGGATTGCAAAATTTGCCCAATAATTTTCTAAATCTATCATTAAATTATTTACTTTTTGTATGACTGAATCACATTCCTAAACCTAATACTTGGATATTTTTAGTCTCAGTTTAACAAAATGAGCCCTGGCGACAGAGCTCAGGTATAGCACATTTACCTGTATTTGTTTTGGTAATATAAACTCACATAAAGCCTGTTATTTCCCATGTGCCTTTGCTGTGGAGACCTGGATGCGGAGGACAGAATGAGCCTGAACGATGCCGCAGTTAGGGTAAATCAGCTAAATACGTCAGTGTGTGCACGTACGTGTGTGTGCGCTCATGCAAGTGTGCGTGTGTGTATGTGTGTGCGTACATGCAAGTGTGTGTGTGTGTGTGTGCGTACATGCAAGTGTGTGTGTATGTGCGTGCATGCGTACGTGTGTGTGTGCGCATGCAAGTGTGTGTGTATGTGTGTGTGTGTGTGCATGCATGCAAGCGTGTGTGTGTGTGCGTGCATGCGTACGTGTGTGTGTGCGCATGCAAGTGTGTGTGTATGTGCGTGCATGCGTACGTGTGTGTGCGCATGCAAGTGTGTGTGTATGTGCGTGTGTGTGTGCATGCATGCAAGTGTGTGTGTGCGTAGTGACAGCATCTGTTATTTCTCACAGAATGTGGTGCAGAGACTGGAGGCAGAGGAGCAGGAACAGTCTGCACGCCCCCGCTCACACCCCCAGGTACGCCACGGAAACCTGTTCTGCAACCCCATGTTACAGCTGCTCTGTCGGGACATCTTGTTGAATTGATCGTTAAATGTTTTAACTGAAAGGAAATCAGCCAAGGTGAAGCCCAAATAATGTGGCACTATTCAGATAACATGAAATGGTAAGTTTACCCTAAACACAAGCGTCCATATTTTTTCATGTATACGCGAAAAACAAATGATTATGAGCGAAATACAACTTCTCCAATTATCGTATCAGCAGTGATGGGGATTTGAATACACTGAATAGGTGGTCTATTTTTCCATTTGCCTTGGATGAATTAAGATGTCTACATTAAAAAGACAACATTGGTATTTCAAGAGAAAGAAATGCATTACTGGCAGATGACAGTTTCACTAAGCTGAACAGTAAGTTGCCGATAATTGTATTATATCTGCAAAAAAAAAGTTACATTCATACTACAATAAATCCAAAGGACAACACTCAAAAACTGAGTATGGTAAACATCCTCCTTTAACTTACAGGAACACACATACACACTCTCTCTCTCTCTCTCTCTCTCTCCCCCCCTCCCTCTCTCTCTAGCCTGCTCCTGGTGGTCCGAGGCCGATACAGGAGGACAGAGAGATTCAGGTAATGGTGTGAGTGACAGGTGTGTGAGCGACCGACTGGTCTAGACTGGTGAGTGACAGGTGGTTGAGTGACAGGTGCGTGAGAGACCGACTGGTCTAGACTGGTGAGTGACAGGTGCGTGAGAGACCGACTGGTCTAGACTGGTGAGTGACAGGTGCGTGAGAGACTGACTGGTCTAGACTGGTGAGTGACAGGTGCGTGAGAGACCGACTGGTCTAGACTGGTGAGTGACAGGTGGTTGAGAGACCGGCTGGTCTAGACTGGTGAGTGACAGGTGCGTGAGTGACAGGGGCGTGACCATCGCAGTGCGAGTGACGGGATTGGGCGGGGCCCTTCGCAGGCTCTCGCGGCGCGGCTGAAGACCTTGCCGCTGACGGAGGAGAACCTGCGCATGTTCGATCAGGCGCAGAACAGCCACGCCCCCTCGGAGCTGCACCAGTTCGCCTGCCAGTCCTGCGATTCGGACTGGTGGCGTAGGGTTCCCGAGAGGAAGCGGGTATGAGCCCTAACGTATGCATGCGTGCACACGCGTACACACACACACACATGCAGCACGCAGCACTGCCCCGCAAACGTAAGCACACGGTGTCTCTGTTTGTGTGTGTGTGTGTGTGTGTGTGTGCGTGCGCACTGTGCTGTTGGTCTGACGTCTCCAGGTGTCACGCTGTCGAAAGTGCAAACGGAAGTATGATCCCGTCCCAGCACACAAAATGTGGGGGATTGCCGAATTTCACTGCCCCACCTGTCATCGTGTCTTCAGGTAAATGTAGTTTTCTCGCCTGTTGTGCTTAGATGAATGAGTGGGTATTCTCTGTGAGTTCCAGGGATTTTACATATGCATGTGAGTGTATTCTCTGAGTTTCAGGGGGTTTGGCCATATGGATGTGAGTGTATTCTCTGGGTTTCAGGGGGTTTGGCCATATGGATGTGAGTGTATTCTCCGAGTTTCAGGGGGTTTGGCCATATGGATGTGAGTGTATTCTCCGAGTTTCAGGGGGTTTAGCCATATGGATGTGAGTGTATTCTCTGGGTTTCAGGGGTTTGCGATGGGTGAGTGTATTCTGAGTTCAGGGTTTGGCATATGGATGTGAGTGTATTCTCTGGGTTTCAGGAGGTTTGGCCGTATGGATGTGAGTGTATTGTCTGAGTTTCAGGGGGTTTGGCAATATGGATGTGAGTGTATTGTCTGAGTTTCAGGGGGTTTGGCCGTATGGATGTGAGTGTATTCTCTGGGTTTCAGGGGGTTTGGCCGTATGGATGTGGGGTCTCCCTGCTACTCCTGCCGTTCCCTCGTCACACCAATGCGAATCCTGCCCCCGCGACGGAGACAGAGCGGAATGGGGCTTCAAAGACAAAATCCCCACAGCTGTCTGGCTGAGGACTGCTACAACCGACAGGGTAACACGCACGCACGCACGCACACGCACACACGTTAGTCTACACCCCCCCTGTCTGCATGTGAAGGTGCGGTAGTCTACACCTCCCCATGTCCCACAGTGGCCACACCAGCACTGTCCAGGCTGGGTGTTGCTCCTACCTATATTTTCCTCCCTTTTTCCATTTGTTCTACACTGCATGGCTGTGGTCATTGAGCCTTGCTGCTGAGCCTGTATATGGCTCCTTTTTTTTTTATCCCATTAGGCCTGACACAGGCCTGTTTGTTTTGTTTGTGATCACTTTGTTTAATGATTCACTCTGATTTGAAGCCGGTCAATGGTCAGACTCCCTCCCTCCCTCGCTCTCCTCCCCTCCCTCCCTCCCTCCCTCCCTCCCTCCCTCAGAGCCCCACGTTCCGGGGACAGAGTGCGTCCACCCCCGCAGTCGCATGAAGAATCGCAAGCCGCGCGTGGTGAACCCCAGCCCCGCCCACGTGAGCACGGGCTCCACGGTCAACACCTGTCTGAGCCAGGGCAGCATCTTGGACATCGACGAGCTGATCCTGGAGGACATCCGAGAGGAGGAAGAAGAAGAGGAAGAGGAGGAGGAGGACCAACGCCGCAGCTATAGTGACAGCAGCTCAAACTGAAGCCGCCCCTTTTTAAAGTCAATTTATGGACAGCAGCCCTGCACCAATCCAGAGTCCAGGGCCACTGTACCGATAAGAATACAGAAGCGACGCACCAATTAGGATACCGGACTCGCTGATGAAAACACAGCGAGTCCTGCCTGATGGCCGGTGTGTGTACGTGGAGCTCCTCGCTCAGGTGAACTGTACACCCTGCAGTTAGCAGTGGGGTCAGGCTGTGCAGCAAGCTCCTCCCTTTCCTGTTGTTTTGCATCCTGCCCGCACCTTGTAGGCATTCTGGTGAGATGTACACCTTTTACAGTTTTACACAACCTTATTAATATTGTGATCAATACAATAATTTGAGCTTTCAGTTATTAGTATTTGTGATAAATAACCTTGCGTGCACAGACTGCTACTGCTGTGTTCACACAGACAGCAGGATCAGCTGTACGCATCAATTATCTTTTATCATTACTCCCCCCCCCCCCCCCGAGTACTGAGCGCATTCACAGCCTGCTTTTGCACCTTGAGCTAGCAGTCACAGTCGTGCTCCTGTGACTGACTCAAGGGTTCTGCCTGCTTCAAATGAACTGCCGGAACGTTGGAAATCTCCTTTCTGACTATCGGATTGCGGGGGGGTCTGCGTCCGACAATTAAAAAAAAATAAAAATAAATAAATAATAAAAATGTTTGTGAAAGCGATACTCCCAGGCTGGCTCCTAAGGTTACGCTCCGTCCAGGGGAATCTAGGCTACCGCCGGGCCACCTATCCGTGTCGTAAATAGAAACAAACAAATTCTGTCCCTGCGTGAATTTCCCTAGTCCACGTCGCCAGTCTGCATTCAGCCACCGGGGCCCTATTCAAATCAGCTGCCAGTCTGTGATGTCATCTGGGCTCCAACTGGAAGTCAGTTCTGTCCCAAACCATGTGAAAAAAAAACAATGGATCCATCACCAATTTTTCTTTTTCCATAACTTCAGTATTTTTTTTATTTTCTGTGCTATATACGTCATATACACAATACACAATATGTCCTTTCAGACAGAAGCAAAGCAAACTCAGCCTATTTGCACAACAGCTGGTTACACCTGTACAGTGTCATTCCACAAAGTCCACAAATACAGCAGCAACTAGCACATCTGAATGGTCCACTGGCAGAGTAGAGAAACGCAGGTTCGAGCGGTCATAATAAGCCTTCAACAAGTTTACATGACACCGGTCTGGGGTGCTGATGACATAATTACGATCGCTGACCTTCTTCGCAATGGAATAGGGTCCACAAAACTTACCACTGAGGCAGTCAACCCGCATAGGCATCAGTACAAGCGCCTTTTCTCCAACAGGAAAAGACCTCTTGTATACTGCCTTTCTGTCATACTGACACTTCACGTGGGCCTGGACCTGGTGCAAATTTTCCCAGGCAACCTCACAGGCCGACCACAAGCGACCTTGAAAAGACGACACGTACTGTAGTATCGCTGACTCAGCCTTGGGCCTCAGGAACATCTCCTTAGCCACCTTTAGGGGACCTTGCGCCTCGTGGCCAAATACCAGCTCAAAAGGTGTAGATCCAGTGGACTCATTCACCGAGCGCAAATAACAGAAAGGACATCGCACAGTCCCAGTCACCTGGGAACTGCACACTGTGTTTCTTAATCATAGTTTTCAAAGTCTGATGACACCTTTTTAATGCTCCCCGCGACTGCGGACGGCAGGCAGAAGAAACCACCTGGTCAATACCGAGCTCATGCACGACCTCCTGGAATACACAAGATACAAAGGTAGACCCCCCACAATCGGACTGAACCTGTCCTGGAAGACCAAACCGAGAAAAGAAAGTTAAGAACGTAAATAAGATGGTACCAGCCTTCATGTTTCTCAAGGGAACTGCTTCAGGGAAGCGTGTAGTAACATCCATGATTGTGGGTAGGAATCCATTCCCTTTGTTTTTGGCAGAGGACCTACACCAGTGGTAACCAACCCTGTTCCTGGAGATCTACTGTCCTGTTGGTTTTCATTTCAACCCTAATTTGGCACACCTGACTATACTAATAAGTAGCTCAACAAGACCTCTAGCTGTTGAATGAACTGCGCTTTGTTAGGGTTGGAGTGAAAATCTACAGGATGGTAGATCTGCAGGAGCAGGGTTGGTTACCACTGTCCTAACGCAAGTCTGTGCACTTTCCTCAGTGATCGACCAGGTGTGCAGTGGGCAGGGTTTCAGGTGGTCTGAAAAGTCTCTTCTTCCTGTTATAATCTCACCCCTGTCTATGACAAACAGCTTCTCAACCTGCCTTCTAGTATAGCTGCTTTGGAAAAAGCATGAACGACAACACTGTCCGACATGTTTGGACAAGGCGTTGTTCAAAACGGTTCATTGGAAGCAAGCAGATGTCTTTGTAAGAGCTAATGAGTCTGATGACATTCATTCCAAACCTCGCAGTGCATTGTGGGATATTATTTAGGTCAGTCAGGGATGTGGGCAGTGACTCCATTCTCATTTATTTTTTTTTGCCTGAGTCCCTGATTGTCTCCTCCCCTTCTCTCACTCTTAATCTGATTGGCTTCTCTCCACCAGCATGATGACTTTTCCAGAGAGCTCATGAAATGACAATGCCACTTTGAGGGGGGGGGAGGAGGAGGAGGGTCGGTGAGAGAGAGAGAGAGACAGACAGGGAAGAGAAAGGGAGGGAGATATGAAGAAAGGGATCGAGGGAGGGCGAGAACAGAAGGCAGAGTGAGAGAAAGGCTTGCGGTTAACGGTTGCGTGTGAGAAAGAGAATGAGCCGTAGGGAGACGTAGCGCGGTCTCTCTGAAGGAGCGGAGGGAGAAAGCCGCAGTTAGACGGTGTGAATGCACGACGACGGGGGGTTTCGGGGGTCACAGGTGTCCCGCTCTGGCAGACACGTCGGTGCGGAGCAGGTCTCCAGACACCTCCGCTAGTCAGCTCCGTTCTTCCCGCACACGCCACCGAACGGGCAGAACGGCCACGAGCCGAACGCCGCTCCCTCTGCCGCCCTGCTGTGAGAGAGCGCTCCGCCCGCCCGCCCGCCCGCATCTTCCTTCTTTAACAACCCCACCGTTCGCACACCGCAAACACACCCCGCGATGCAAAAGCTATGGGGCGACATAGCTCAGGAGGTAAGACCGATTGTCTGGCAGTCGGAGGGTTGCCGGTTCAAACCCCGCCCTGGGAGTGTCGAAGTGTCCTTGAGCAAGACACCTAACCCCTAATCCCTAACTGCTCTGGCGAATGAGAGGCATCTATTGTAAAGCGCTTTAGATAAATGCGCTATATAAATGCAGTCCATTTACCATTTACCAAAAGCCTCCCTGGTGAGCAGCGTTTCATTGTGGCCTCTCTCTCTCTCTCTCTAAGTGGGGTGTCCTTAAAAGTATCTACTCTCCAGCGATTGGCACAAGAGCACACGTTCATACAGACAAAAAACTGGCAGAATTTCCACACGCGGCCGACCTTCCCTACATGGCGTGCGAGTGGTGCGGTCTGGGTTTATGCCACCTGCGTGTGACAATGCACTTATTACTGCACAGCTTTTTACACGTACGGTCAGTGATTTACAGTCAGTTTGTATCTGGAGTCTGTCAGACTTCACCCTTAGCTCTTACTAAGGGTAACCTACAGTGCACTGTCTCGCGTACTGACCTGAATAATATCTGGTAAATAAATTCAAACGTGTGTGGTAACGAATACAGAATTGCTTTCTTGGCTCAATGGCGCCCTCTCCTCGATAAATAAAGAATACATCAACGAATAAATAATTGAATAAAATAGACTTGGTATTTCGCTTGTGAAGATCTCGACGGACGACCGTGAATATTTGATGAACAGAGTCAGGTGTCGTAGTGCTGGGCTAAAACAAAAAACCTGCACCCACATCGGCCCTTTTCGGATAAGACTGGACACCGCTAGCCTAAAGGACAGTCTCATTATGAAAGAGGAAGCGGCTTTTACCCTTTCCCTGAGGAGCTGAGCTTCCTGTTTCTGAGAATTACCCGTTCTTACAAAGGGACGTGGCCAGCTTTGCACTGTGCATTCTGGGGACGTGGCCAGCTTTGCACTGTGCATTCTGGACACACACACACACACACACACACACACAAAAAATCCATCTGTGGAATGCTCTGTAGTGCCACCTACTGGCTGACCTGCTGGTTCCATTTCATTGACACTGCAGCAAACCTCTGCTCCCATGCCTTCCTATATACTGTGATGGACCAAACAGTGCATATTCCTTTAGATATTGTGGCAGACCCAGCATCACATGTATAACCCTTCATAATCACATGTATGAATATGTTTGTATACGGCTAACTTGGAGCCTGATAATCTCACGTTTTTCCACTGGATCCATTTTGTTTCAAAATGCAAAAAAATCATACATATAAATGGTATGAAAAAGACCACTAAATGAAATTAATGGAATGCAAATCCTTCAGGTTTCTGAACAATTTAAGATTTGCAGAAGGAGAGTCAGTTCACGCAACAAGATGTACGTTCAAATCCCACAGTGGGGCAGTTCTTCTGAGCATTTACACCATTCGCGTCACGTCTTTCAAGTTTACCTTAAGCATTAGCGAATCATTACTCGTTATGTTCTACTGGTCTCGCGGAAAAGGTTAGCAAGTTTAGATTCATTACTTCTGAGAGAGAGCCCAGGCAGACCTCCTCCCCCACATTTAAACTACAGTACTACTTGGACATTGTTATGGATAATATTGATCAGTTATGGTGTTGATCAGTTACGGAGGACGAGTTGCACAGTGGTAAGGGAAATGGCTTGTAATGAAAGTCGCAGGTGATTCCGTAAGGACACTGCGTTGTACCTTGAGCAAGGTTACCTGCATTCTTCAGTATATATCAGCTGTATAATGGATACATGTAAGGCTTGTAAGTTGTGTAAGTCCTGGGTAGAGCCTCAAATGCCTGTAGTATATTGATATATATATATATATAAATATATATATATAAATATAATTCATAGTACGTTAATCTCAAATGCCACAAAGCAGGCTGTAGAATCAACATCTGTAGAAATGCCGCTGACCATGTGTGTGTTGTGTTATTTGGGAGATCAGCTGCAGTGTGGACTCTATTGCTTTTGCCAGAAGATAAAAATACAGGAATGGTCTGCGGAGGAGGTAACTGAAAACGACTCTTTGTTCTGATGGTTAAATGGCAGTCATGTGACCTCACGTGACCCCAACCCGCTTCATATTTAAGAGAGACTGGCAGTAGCGAGTAGCAAAATTAATTTACCAATGCACTGACCATAATCACCAGCCTCCTCCGCAGTTGAACTTGGTAATTATTCAAGAGAATTCTGGACAATCCTTGGCACATGCTACACTTACACTAGAAACGGCACTCATTGCCAGCGTGGTGATACCCATGAAAAGCGAGACTAGTTCTTACGATGTTTTCAAGCTCGTTTACGAAGATGTGGCGCCCCGTGTTTGTGTCTGCGTGTAGAGTCGGCGGCTGGTTGTGTATTAGCTGACGTTCCCACGGAGCCGATACAACGTACACAAAAGAACACTCCCCACGTGCAGGTCATCGCAGTCGGAACACAAGGCCTATCGGGTAGCACCGGAGTTCTCGCTCCGGAGATGAACACAAAGCTCCTGGCCGCTCAGGGAACCAAACACACCCCTCCCTTAGGCCCCACACCCTCAGTTCTGGTTACAGGTAGACTATTGCTCCTTTGTCAATGTTAGATTTTTGTCTTGTGCTAATTATTTTAGACTACAGGTTGTGCGGACCCGCTAATGGTGTCACTGAACTGCAGTAGGGACTAATTGTAGCTTATTTCCAAGCGGTTTCAGTGTAAATAATGGCAGCTAACGTTTCTTCCAAATATGGTTAAGCCCAAATGTCCTCGAAACTCCTCAAATTCCCCGTTATGCAAGCATTCTTTATCTGCAGTTGGCTGAAGAGGGTTCGGGTGTGTCACGCCTGTTTCATAAGCTGAGGGAGTTATAAATTGTTTTGCTCGTAGCACTTGCTCGAAGAACTTCCACCGCAGTGGAACCGCAGTGGAACAGCAGAGCCGACCTGAAACGCCTAACGGACTTCAACTTCAGCGCAATGTGAGTACAGAAAACGCAGCGTGTAGCGACTTGACCTGAAGTGTTTTGAAATCTACTGACCTGTTTTTCTCCGTCAGCGCGACCTTATTTTAACTGCATATGGTAGTCGTTAACTCTGTAAATAAAAAATATAATAAGTAATCTTCCGGAATACACTCAAGTTTGCATTGCGTTAAATTTTCAATCGTTTTCATTCCAAAATACGTATCAAATATGTTATGAAACAAAATGGATCCAGCGAAATATTAAAGATTATCAGGTTCGCAGTCGCTCGAGATGGAGAATACATGTTCTTTTTATTTTGTGATTATGCATCTTATTCTTGGCGAACATATAATTACGAATTTGCACACAGCCCAAATCTTGCGCGCGTGTCATAATCCGGTCTAAACATCAGTAGGTTGTTGGGTGTGCTTGGGTATCAGCAACATTGATAAACTTACGGTAAATCATGTAAAGAACTCACTTTTCTCATTCTTAATTGGCTACTGAAAGATAACCACCAAAAACCTTCGAACACTATGGCCTTCCAGTACTTGAGCTTTATACCACTCGTAGTTAAGATGTGACTATAGTGCGAGTTGCCTCCTCCTAAATAGCGACTTCAAGAGAATGACGGCACTGTTATGTGAACACTGCAGTGGGTAATTGGCTTGCCGTCAGCGTTTGCCTCCAGGAAAAAATAAGGGATTTTATTTTACGCTGTCAAATGTAAACTGTTCCAATATCTCCCAATTAAACATCTATACGCCATTATTTTTGCCTGCACTGTAAGGACATCTGAACTATTCTGCAGTTTAAGTGAGGTGAGGGAGGGTTACCATAGCGTGCGTCACTGCCGAACGGGCTATTCCAACCCCACAGCTCCCCTGTGTGGCTAGTTGGGGTCATTACACCGTTATATATTCATGGTTAGGTAATCTCGACATGGAAAGAAAATGGCTCCGATGTTTCCAGAATGATAACGTCGAGACTGATAATTAATTTTCCACAATAACAAATGCATTTCCCATATACACCGATTTGGTGTTCTCCCTACTGGCTAGTTTCATTTATGAAACTTCATTTAAATGGTACAGAGATCCGGAAGTACGAACCACCTTAGTGTAGACCAACTGCACATTGATGCGCACCTCATGCCGAACACAGTACAGTAATTTAAAAGGCAGAGCGATTGACCGTTAACATTGCGCGTACCGCTAACTGCACACACCTGCGTGTGTATGCTTTACAGGGCCTGTCTCTGGGCGCTTGTGGTGTTGGTACTGATGGTGACAGCCGAGGCCTACGTGGGGTAAGGACTACACCGATATCTAATGTTGACAGTGTGAGAGAGATGGCAGTATATCCTGATCACAATAGCAAATGGTCATAATGCAATAACACAGAGGAGATGCAGGTGTGATGTTGGTGTGAAATCAACAGCATTTATAACTACACCATTATCATGCTCTAAAATGGCCACTGACAGTCAGTTAGTGTGTGTCTGAGTGTGTGTGTGTGTGTGTGTGTGTGTGTGTGAGAGAGAGACAGAGGACAATATGAGTTGTAGAGAGATAAAAGGAGAGTGACAGAATGGTAGAGGCAGATAAAGAGGCTTATTTTTCTGTGTTATTTGTCCTTAGTAACTCCAGCGAGTCCAGCTTCTGCACAGAAACCAAGGAGTGCCTTCTTTATGACCTGGTGTGCAAGACAGACGAATATGAGGTACAAACGCTTACGCACACACATGCTCTCACACACGCATGCGCACACACACACACACACACACACACACACACACACACACACACACACACACACACAGTCTACCTCAGCCTCATACACTCTCTCTCTCTCTCTCTCACACACACACACACACACAGTGTCTCTGCATCACTCTCACACACCTTACGCAGACACACATTAATTCTCACACTTATGTAGATAACTGAAAGGCACACACACACACACCTTGCACACGCGTACTGACTGTGCGCATACCTGGGGACTGACAGGAGTTGTGTGTGCAGGTGCGCCACTACAGCCCCACTAAGTGGGTGTCGACAGACGAAGAGTCCTTCTTCATGGAAGCGGCCACAACCAAAGCCTTCAGGAAGCTCTACAAGTACATCACAGGAACCAATGAGCAGGGTGAGGCTGGGTGTGTGTGTGTGCGTGCGTGCGTGTGTGTGTGCATGAGTGAGCGAAATACTTTACTGCTGTGGTTAGTGACAAGGCGGCTGTGTGCAGGTGTGGAGATTAATGCGTGTGTGTGTGTGTGTGTGCGCGCGCATGTCCAGGGGTGAAGATTGATATGACTGCTCCGGTGGTGGTGAAGATGAAGGAGAAGCCATACTGGCACTCCTCCGTGTACACTCTCAGCTTCCTCCTGCCCTCAGCCTACCAGGAGAGCCCACCCACACCCACCAATTCAGAGGTGAGCCAATCAGGGAAGAGTTTCAAAGACAGCAAGAATATAACTCTTCCACTCGGGAGCCTCAGAACCAGATCTGCTGCCATGATACTTTGCCTATCTGCTGAACTGGAAATGTGTGCTTTTGCATTCCCGTCTGTACTGGATGTCAGTGGAGGCCTAGGCCCCGTTTCAGTCCTCAAACACATCCCCTATGGCAGCGTTTCCCAACCGGTGTGCCGTCAGGCGAAGGTCAGGCATGCCGTGTGAAAAATTGTTTAAAAAA
This sequence comes from Anguilla rostrata, assembly GCF_018555375.3. Taxonomy (NCBI): domain Eukaryota; kingdom Metazoa; phylum Chordata; class Actinopteri; order Anguilliformes; family Anguillidae; genus Anguilla; species Anguilla rostrata. Next base: position 25,594,768 of record NC_057949.1, read on the forward strand.
ATTAGATTTAGAAAATTCAAATGAACAAATCCCATTCACAAAAGCCTAAATAAATGTCATTAAAATGCATATAGCTTCAGTAAAACCCCAGAAGAACATTTAGGCCTACGTGCGTGCGTGTGTGCGAGGGGGGCTGCAGGGTGTTTATTTTTTAATGCTTTTGAGAGTGGTGTGCCATGAGATTCTGTGAATTTGAAAAGTGTGCCGCGGTAGGAGAAAGGTTGGGAAACGCTGCCCTGTGGTGTTATCCCCCCCCCCCCATGCCAGGTGTACTTCACAGACATGCCAGACATGAACGTCTACGTGAGGAGCTACGGGGGCTACATGTTCTCCATGATAGTCAATCACCATTCCGGACTCCTGAAGAAGGATTTGGACCAAGTCCAGGCCTCCTACGAACAGGACTTCCACTACGCTGTGGGCTACGACAGGTGAGGGTCAAAGTGGTGCTAGGAGGGAGGTGTGGCCTATCACAGGCCCCAGTGGTGGAGCCGGGAGGGAGGTGTGGCCTATTACAGGCCCCAGTGGTGGAGCCGGGAGGGAGGTGTGACCAATTACAGGCCCCAGTGTTGGGGCCAGGAGGTGTGGCCTATCACAGGCCCCAGAGTTGGGGCCAGGAGGTGTGGCCTATTACAGGCCCCAGTGGTGGGGCCAGGAGGGAGGTCTGGCCTATCACAGGACCTAGGCCCAAGGGGGAATTAGGAGGTGTGGCCTATGACAGGCCCCAGTGATGGAATTAATCATAATTGTGGGACTGCTCCCAACAGCACACCCTCTGTCCATTCAGGAGAGCACTGCTTAACGCACTAGCCCCCCGAAAGCCTGTACACACGGTACACAGCAGACGCAGACAGGCTGCTGGGACCCCATCAGCCAGAACAAAGACGAGGGAGAAACCTGCCACCGGAGCCCTGCCTCCCTGGGGGAATTTTTAGCCACAGGCTGGATTCAGTTTCACTGTCCGTGCTTTTCCATGAAGTACTTAAACATGCTTTGCATTAACACACACATCACATTACAATTATTTAGCAGACGCTTTTATCCAAAGCGACGTACAAAAGTGCACACCAAGGGTCATCAGAACACTACAAAACACAGGTTCGATAAGGTCCAATACTAATTTTGTACAGTTATTCACAGCCAAGAACACAAAGTCCAGTTCACACAGTGAACATTATTCTGACCTAACATATGCCAAGTCGAACTAGGGTGCAGTAGAAGCTGCGACATCAGGACGATAATAAACACTGCTTCCGCATTTCCTTTGCAGGATTAAACGTGATCTGACATGTTACTCGAGTCTGTAGTTCAGTAGGGGGTGAGAGGCGTTGCGTGTTTGTAGACAGCGTTACTTGAGCAGAGATGTGTATTCGTGAGAGATACACGTATGTGGGTGCATTTATGAGAGATATTTGTGGATGTTTGTGTGTTTTCAGCCCCATGAAGTTTCTAAACAGGCACAATGAGATCTGGTACCAGGTGGTCGGGGAGCCGGTGTGCACCGCACCTCAGAAGTAAACTCACCGGACACCAGGTAAGGGAGGAGGGTATAACATCTGAGTGCGTGCACGTGTGTGTGTGTGTGTCTGTGTGCGCGCGTGTGTGTGTGTGTGTGTGTGTGTCTGTGTGTGTGCGCGCGTGTGTGTGTCTGTGTGCGCGCATGTGTGTGTCTGTGTGTGTGTGCGCGCGTGTGTTATCATGTGTGACACTGTGACCTCCGTCTTCTCTGCTTTTCAGGGAATCCGGGGATGTTCAGCCTGGCCCGAGCACACGTTGGATTTGAAAGAAAAATATTTTATACGCAATAATAAAATACATATTTTACATGCTAGAACTTCGTAGATATGTTCAGACTTCTGCGGCTCATCCAAAATGGTACTGCTCAACTGATCTTCGCCTTGCCTAGACTCAGCCTAGTCACTCCCCTTCTCATCTCCCTCCACTGGCTACCTGTATCAGATCGCATCAAATTCAATGCCTTGGTGACAGCTTATCAGGCAGCTAAAAGGAGAGTTCTGATTATATCTTTAATAGACAATCAGACCCTACACACCTGCAGGAACCCTCCATTCTGCTACCTCTGAGCACCTGCCCTGCCCTGCCCCCCATCCCCATATCCCCCATATCCCCCATCCCCCCATCCCCCCCATCCCACCACATGCCAGTACTTCCAGGTCACATCTCCCATCTGTCTGACGCCCCAAGTGGTGGAGTGAGATTCCCAATACAGGCAGGACAGCAGAAACCCTGCCCATCTTCTGACACAGCCTGAACTCACCTCTTCAGACTGTACCAAGGCTCACCTAGCCCCCTTTAGATATCCTTTCATTCTTTCTCTCTTACTTTGGGATAGTGTTATAGGTGTAGCTGTGTAAGAATAGGTTCTGTCCACTGCTACTTTCTTTCTGATACAATAAACATTGTTGTTAGTCTACTACTAGACTTACCGATTATAAATTGGCCTTCTGTGCTTTCTTGTCAATATCACACTTGTATCCCTGAAACTAATACTGATGTTATCCACTTCTCCATGTCACTCTGGATAAGAGCGTCTGCTGAATGACTGTCAAATAATGTTATGTAATGTCTGTTTTATTTTATACTGGAGGACTACATTATATCAACGTTTTCTAATAAAGGTTTTTTACCATAATATATCATCAGAGTTTAAATACTGACAGCAGATGAAAGTCAAGGGTACACCTGACGACTCTTAAAAATCACCCAGCATGCAGTGCATGAATGTGACGCACAGAAGATATTACGATATATACCAGCAGAACCCCGAGCTTTCAAATAAGGAGTCCTGTCGTGTGTCACGACACGAGGACAGGGAAATCACTTCCCAGTCACACAGCCCCGCCCCTCCTGACGCCGATGACGCCGTTAGCCATAAGGTCATAAAGAGACGAGGCAATCTTCAGCATTTACAGTGGTAAACACTGATAAAACGCGTTTCCCCAAATCTGGACATGGCTACCCACCGTGGAAAGCGCTCATAGATAGTCACCAGAGACGAGAGACTGAGGAGTTTGGAAACTATCTAATTTGAACATTTAATTTTGTAACATGAATTAACCTAAAGAACTAAAGCTTAAAATGTCTGTCCTGGCTTTCTCAATTTTCTTTTGAATGCTGAAGAGTCAGAAAGAAGCTGTGAAATAACATAGCCCACAAGTCAGCAGTACAATAATCTAAAGTTATTAGAAATTAAACGGAACCTCACTGTAAAATGTAATGCAAATATCTAGAGGCTGTACATGTCTGAGTACGAAAAGACACATTAAGGATAGGCTCTGATTTAAGAACAAAATAGATATATATAAATCCAGCAAAGTCAAATCGTTAATCTCTTACCATGACATACATCACCAACGGTTTGAATGAATGAATAACTGAATAAACTCTTATCATTGCCACATCGTAATACATTCCCCATCTCCGTCCAGCCCAGTCCACTGCACCAGTACAGCTGCAGGACGTGCACTGACCGGCACCATCCAAAATGTCGCCACATTCCTGACGCACTAAACATGCACTATTCCAAAATCTTACTGTCGCATTTACACTGACTTATCCACAGCAACTTACACAGATGATATGTTTTTAAAAAACATGCAATCTATTCACACAGCTTGAATTTCTTGTTTTTTTTATTTTTTAAATCAAGTCAGGTCTTAACAATCTTATTCAAGGGTGCAATTGCAGCACCCCTGCAGGGAATAGAACCTGCCATCTTCACACTGAATTCTACTACACTGGTACCCTAGATGACTATCATTTCAGTTCGGTGCGCCCTACATTACAGTACAGATATAGGCCAACGGTGGAGGCAGGGGAATATATTTTACAAATATATGCCTTAGTTTATTAGACTGCGGTTGACTGGGGTAGCCTATTTGATCATTATGCTTTTATAAACCTGTCAGTTTGGTCCTTACCCCCCTATATCATAAAGCATACACAGTGATGTGTTAAATGATTAACTTTACAAATGTTAGGAAAATAAAAACATTGCTTGATGCAGTTAATACCCTGCAACACTGTCCTTTATGGCAAGAGAAAATTCTACTTTTTTTCTAAGAAGGCAACTAACAGAGTAGACCTAAGAGCAGATGGCTGACATGGACCTGTAATAAATCAAAATCACGGGTCAGACAAATTCTCTGTGAAACTATTTGTACCGCACTGTTTAAAAATTCTAATATGACATAAGAGTTATGACCAAGCTCCTTCCCAAGACTCGATTACAGAGCCGCCTTGTGAATAATAGTTAATGGGACGTTATCTTAAACATTGTAGGTACAGGGGCTGGAACAAATAATGTAAACACCACATGAAAAAGGACATTGAAGCAACTAAATCACAAGTCATATTAAGCTGAATGGCAATTAGTAGTAGCCTAGCCTACGTGTCAGTTATAAAACAGGTATGACAATCAGCACTTTGATATGCAATTTCCCACAAAAAAACGCAACTAACAGAGTTCACAGGCCAAATAACCGATGCCCGAATTTCCGGGGCATCGATCACAAAAAACTGATAGATTATTTAATGTGGCAAGGGGAACAGACGTCAAAAAATTAAGACATATGCCGAACACCAACAAACTGCATCGGCACAGAGGAACAGCGATCGCGAAACGAAGGTCACTGAAGCTTAGGGTCAGACGGCCACTTAACAAGATGGTTGCTAAAATGACTAGCTACCCCAAAACCAAGGCCTAAAAACGACCGCAGAATTTAATCAACACATTAAAATGGCCTTTTAAAACCTCGGCTAGTGACGGTTAACAAGCCAGCAAGACCCAAAGAATGCTTTGAGTTTTGTTTATACTCCTAAAATATGGTTCTAACCAACCAGTCTAGAAACCGAGGTGATTCTGGCTATGTTTGGCCTTGAAGTTGAACGTCGGAGTAGTCATCGAAATTTCGTCTGACTAAAATAAAACAAAATCCACAGGTATCGTTGGTCTTCCTGCCACCATAGTTCTTGCGATTCGGAAAAAAACGTTCATTCGTGCCGTATCGTTCACATTCGGTTAAACATCGAATGGATTGGCCTGATAGTTTTCGGGACCGGTTGTTTAATGGAACTTCATGAGAGTGAGCAGAAGTGGGTGAGAGAAATCTCACGCACACCTTCGCCTTACCTGTGATACTGGGCTCTGTGACCACTCACCGACATCTGTACAACTCGCCAGAAGTTCCCGAGGCTTCGGCCTACATCTTATCTCAATCCTCCTGGCCTGATCCCGGTCCTTTGGACGGCAAGCATGTTTAAAAATGGTAAGACTCGTTGTCCACGGCTCCTCTGTTTGACCCCTTCAACCTATACGCTAAGCGGTAGCCATCTAACTGTAGGATCGGCCTTATTCGACGTCACGTCCTGGTTTTTTTCAGCTCAATACAGTTTTTTAGTTTAATGCGCTGGCATAGGTAATTGCATTAAAAAATTAAGTGGTGTAATTATAAGGGGCATTTTTTTTTAATGTGTGGAATCCGGTCGATGCATAATTTTCCATACATTATTTCACTGGGGATGCTAACATAAAAATTTGCACTTCAGTTGTTTAGGAGCAACTGCAGCATGGCATATATCCTAACCTGGGAAATGCACAGATAGACTCCAACATATGCTATTGCGTATGCACCCTGTCGTGCAATGACAAGTGCTCTTCATGATTGCAGCCAATCAAACCCTCCCCCCCAACTAGTCCATGGTATCAAGCCCCCCCCAATCCTGATTATCAGCCAATGCCATCCAAACAGTCTACATGGCCTGATTCTAACAGGTGAAGTATCTGTCACTCAATGTACTTTTATATAACTTTTTATTCGCTGCACCACTGGCAGTAGAATGAGTATTACAGATAACCAATCACCCTTGAACGCCGTTAATCTTCCATGACGTCAGAACATGCGTTATTTGGGCTAATTGCACCTGTCAATTGGCATTTTATCGTATGGTTAGATCTGTGAGAAAAAAACAGGTCTGTCAGTCAGGGAAATCTGGCACTATTTATTAGATCTGTAGCTCAATAATTCATACTTTTATGGAAGCCAACAACGTTGTTTGATCCCGAAAGCTTAGCCTACTAGTTACAACTAGGCCCATACCATCTTGCTCTCAGACAGCAACTCTCAACATCATGCAGTTATGATAAACGAGAGCAAGTAAATGTCCCATAACAAAAAACGTTTGCTAACAATACAGCAAGTGACAACAAATTCAGTCAAATACACCAAATCGTCCACTCTAAAAAAAAAAAGGAACCTGTTTGACGAGAAATGAAACTTTTCAGCCGGCAAATTCCCTTTCGCTCAGTTAAATGCCTTTTAAGCGCAGTCAAGGGAAACGAAGAGCTTTGCCGCGTGCCCCTTGACCGCCTCTTATCTTATCAGCAAGCCTGCGAGAATTACTCACCGCCGTGCCGCGGTTACGGTCGCGCTCTCTCGCTCCCGAGCCAGAATTCCAGCGGGTCCGTCTCGCCGGGCCGGGTAGGAGTGTCAGCGAGAACCGACTTTTTTATTACTCTGGCCATGGATCAAAGTCCGTCGCCGGATCTCCACCGAGCGTCAGTCGGCTTTTTCCCGGAGCTGTGGCGCTGCGGCTCACCGTCTGCCTCTCCCCGTTCTCTCCCTCTCCCGCTCCCCCCGGGTCTTGACCCCCCTGCTGCGAGAAAGCAGTGACTGACCTCCCCTTCACACCAAACATGAGCATCTCACCCTTCTGTCCGGACCAGCTTCCGCCCGCGACTTTTTGGCCTGCGGACTATGAGCAGAGTTTGCTGCTGAAGGACAGACCTTCCACATGTAAGTACTGTTTACTTTGTTTCGTTAACACCTGAATGGTTTTAGCGTAGGCCAGAATAAAGGATAAGGAAATGTGTAAGCTTTAAGTCTGTGTTAGTCATGTGTGTGACAGTGAGGTGGTTTCTCCGCTCATCATGTCAGTTACATTGGGGTGGTTTCGCTGCTAAAAGTCATGTCTACTATAATGGAGTGGTTTCTCCGCTAAACGTGTGTGACAGTGGAGTGGTTTCCCCAATAGTCTTGTCTGTAACAGTGGAGTGGTTTCTCTGTTAGGCACTATAATCTTTCTGGTTATCCCCTGTGTGACACTGAAGTGGTTTCTTCGCTAATCCCCCAGTATGGCAGGTGAGTGACTATTTCTCTAGCTGTCACCTGTGTTGCAGCAGAGTGGAATAACTTAATTATTCTATGCTGAGTGTGTCTCGTGCTTTGGCTTGCTTCGGACACCTGAGTGAGAAAGAACTTCAGCACCTGAATGCAACCAGGCTGGTGCAGGTTCGAGTCCCAGCCTGTCAGCTCTCAGACCCCCCCCCCCCCCCCCCTCCATCCCTGTGTCCTGTTGCACCTCACTAACAGCACAACAGAGGGACGATGCAGAGATTCGAGGGTTTTGTTGGTTTTTGGTCTGTCCCAAGAGCAAACTGTTTTATGGGACAACTGTTGTATGTGACTGTACAGTTGGAGTAGCAGTGTAGCATAGGGGAACTGGGCTTGTAAGTGAGAGGTTGCAGGCTTGATTCCCCATGTGGGCCACTGCCGTTGTACCCTTGAGCAAGGTACTTAACCTGAATTGCTTCAGTAAATGTAAATAGTAGATTGCACGCACAGAACTTATGCTGCGTAAGTTTGATCCTGATAAGAGTGTCTGCAAAATGTTTCATTGTGAAATCTCTTAACGAATCACCCCCTGATTGCAGGGCATTCATTCCATGACTGTGACTGTTAAAGAGGCTAAGAAGCTATAACTGGTAGGAACAGAAATGCTTAGCATGAAATATATACAGTGACGTAGTGGCTCTTGAACATATACGAAGGAGGGTAGCTAAATTGTTTCCAGGTGAGTAATGTTACAGGCATGAGGTAAGTCTCTGGGCTCAGCAGAAGTAGACTAAGGGAACATTTTGAGTAACGCCCACTTTTATATCAGAGCTCATTAGTGGGTCTAGTTATTGATTTAGGAGAGCACAGACTAGCATGTGTGCTCTCCTCCAAGATATGTGAGGACAATGGCAATGCTGCTGTCAGTTATCACCCTATGAGCCTACTATGAGCTACAGGATACAATCGTATTCTAGATGGCTCTGTGCTACCCCTACAGTTTGGGGAAGGCTCGTCATGTTTCAGCATGACAATGCTCCCGGGCACAGAGTGAAGGTCCATATAGCAATGGTTTAGTCAAGAACGGTGTGGACTTGACTGGCCTGCACAGAGCCCTGACCCCAGCCCCATCCAACAGCTTTGGGATCAATTGGAGAGCCAACTGTAAGCCAGGCCGAATCCCCGAAACAGTGCTGATGCTAATGCTCTTCTGGCTGAATGGAAGAAAATCCCTCCAGCAATGCTCCCTCATCTAGTATAAAGCCTTCCCGGAAGAGTGGAGGTTGTTACAGCAGCAAAGGGTGGACCAACTCCATTAATGCCCATAATTTTGGATGAGATGTTGGATGTCAGGTGTCTACATACTTTTGGCTATGTAGTGTAGCTATCTGATGATCACTTAGTTTCAATGTATCATATAATGTGTGTATACTCTTAGTTTTCATGTAAACTAGCAGTCTATTTTTGTTCAATTTTTTTTAACTTCATTATTTATTCTCTGTTGCAGTATGGTGGTTTGATGATGGTGATGATTATAATTAATATGAATTACTATTATATGAAGCAATAATAACTCAGGCAGTATTAGTAGCCATGGTAATAAGAGTTGCTTTAGTAGTTTATTTAGCAGTGGAGGTGTTTTAGTAGTTATTTTGTGAAGTGCTTTGTCATATACAGTACACCTGTAAGACCTGTAAAATCAATCTTAAGATAACTTAATTATGGGGATTACATAACAGTTATATCTCACTTTACCATCTGCTCAGTCACACACCTTCCCAGAGTCATGTGACCACACTTGCCCTTCTTACCAAGAGAGAGCAAGAAAGCAGGTTCTCTTTTACACAAGAGCAGGGATTGGCTTTACAGGACAACGCAGTCAGGCAGACACAGACACACCTGAACACAGCTACATGAGTACAGGTGGACAGAGGGAGACAGGCGGACAGGGGGAGACAGACAGACAGAGGGAGACAGGCGGACAGGGGGAGACAGACGGACAGGTTCACAGGAGCGTTCACACTCACCTCCTCCTCCCCGCAGCCCAGGATCTGGGAGCAGAGCCAGACTCGGGGGACCCCCAGGGGGAGGCCTGCCCCATCTGTGGGGACAGAGTGTCAGGATACCACTATGGCCTGCTCACCTGTGAGAGCTGCAAGGTAGACGTGCACACACATACACACACACACACACGCACACACACACAAACACACATGCACTCATGCACGCACACACACACACACACAAACACACACACACGCACACATGCACACACAAACACACATGCACTCATGCACGCACACATACACACTTATGCTCGCACACACACACACACTCTCATGCTAACACACACCGTGTGTCTGCCCGCAGGGTTTCTTCAAGCGCACGGTGCAGAACAACAAGCGCTACACGTGTGCGGAGAGGCAGAGCTGCCCCGTGGACGTGGCCCAGCGCAAACGCTGCCCCTACTGCCGCTTCCAAAAGTGCCTGACTGTGGGCATGCGGAGAGAGGGTACGTCGCCGTCAGAGGGGGGGGGGGGCACTGAGGGGAGCGGCAGAGAGGGGGACCGAAGGGGGAGGGGTTAGGGTGTCAGAGGAAATCGGCTCCGTTGACCTAAGGTAAGCGGTTGTGTGAAAAGTAGCCGGTGAGTATAGCAGGAGCGGTGGAGAGGCATCCTGTGGAGAGTGTCATCCTTCAATCGGATGCCACATCAGTTTTACCTTCATTCACCAGGGAAGTTCACTTGTGAACAGTTCTCAGTTTCACTGACCTGTCCAACCTCACCTGCTTCTGTGACCCTCCTGCAGCAGAGCTGGTTAATCTGTACGGGAAACCCTCAGTTCCTCTCCTGGCCCCGCCCCCACACTACTGTTCCAATGCTGGCCCCGCCCCCACACTACTGTTCCAATGCTGGCCCCGCCCCCACACTACTGTTCCAATGCTGGCCCCGCCCCCGCACTACTGTTCCAATGCTGGCCCCGCCCCCTATGCTGCTGTAACGTGCGTCAGTCAGGTAGCCTTAGATGACCAATCCCGGCCCGGGACTGCAGCAATAGCCCTGTTCTACTCCTGCACGCTATCTAGCAACCTATAAACCTGCTGAGCCCACTGATGTGATGACCCAGATAAAAAAAACCCCACTTTACTCTCTCTGCACTGTAAAGTGGAGCTGTGTGTGTGTGTGTGTGTGTGTGTGTGTCCTCTTTAGCTGTGTCATTGAGTAACAGACCCAGTATCTGTACAAAGCACAGCTGAGAGGATGTGCCCAGCCCAGTGCGCTGTAACATGTGTAAAGAGCAGCTCTGTGTGTGTGTGTGTGTGTGCAGCGGTAAGAGCAGCTCTGTGTGTGTGTGTGTGCAGCGATAAGAGCAGCTCTGTGTGTGTGTGTGTGTGTGCAGCAGTAAGAGCAGCTCTGTGTGTGTGTGCAGCGGTAAGAGCAGCTGTGTGTGTGTGTGTGCAGCAGTAAGAGCAGCTCTGTGTGTGTGTGCAGCGGTAAGAGCAGCTGTGTGTGTGTGTGCAGCAGTAAGAGCAGCTCTGTGTGTGTGTGCAGCGGTAAGAGCAGCTCTCTCTCTCTCTCTCTCTCTCTCTCTCTCTCTCTCTGTGCAGCGGTGAGGGCCGATCGAATGCGGGGCGGGCGGAATAAGTTCGGGCCGCTGTACCGCCGCGACCGGCAGCGGAAGCAGCGGGGGGAGGAGTGCCCCGCCTACAGGGTCAAACTGGAAGCCACGCCCACGCAGCCAGCCGCTGCGTCACATGACCTTCACCCGCTGCCCAGCCCCGCCCCGTCGCCCCACGCTCCCAGCTCCTTTCACCAGCTGCAGCCCGTGGCCTCCGGCGTGGGCCAATCGGACGGCCTCGTGCTCCTGGACTGCTCCTTCGGCAGAGACCGCGCTGTGGCGCTGCCCGCCCTCCCCTACGCCGGACTGTACCACTCCAGCTACCAGGGCTGCGCCCAGAGCCAGCCCTTCAGCCAGGCCCTGCCTGTGGCCACGCCCCCAGTCTTACCGGCAGCTCCGCCCACGCCCTGCCTTCTCACAGAACTCCTGCAGGGGGAGCCAGAGGAGACGCAGCTCTGCGCCAGGGTGCTGGCCAGCCTGCAGCGGGAGCAGGCGAGCCGCGGGAAGCACGACTGCCTCAACACCTTCAGCATCATGTGCAAGATGGCCGACCGCACGCTGTTCGCCCTGGTGGAGTGGGCCCGGAGCAGCGCCTTATTCAAGGAGCTAAAGGTGAACACACACAGAGAGCCAGACGCGCGCGCGCGCACACACACACACACACAGAGAGCCAGACGCGCGCACACACACACACACACACACAGAGAGCCAGACGCACGCACACACACACACACACACACAGAGCCAGACGAGCGCACGCACACACACACACACAGCCAGACGCGCGCACGCACACACATACGGGCGCACACACACACACACACAGAGAGAGCCAGACGCACGCGCGCGCGCACACAGAGCCAGACGCACGCACACACACACACACACACACACAGAGCCAGACGCGTGCACGCACACACACACACTCACAAACAGCCAGACGCGCGCGCGCACACGCACACACGTACGGGTGCACACACACACACACACAGAGAGCCAGATGCACGCGCACACACACACACGCGTGTGCACACACACACACACACAGCCAGATGTGCACACACATATGCACACACACACACACACGCATGTGTACACACAAACACGCACACACAGATTAAGGTATAGGCACAAGTGAGAGCGTAGGTGCAGGTATAAGGTGTAGTTGCAGGTGGAAGGGTATAGATGCCACTGTGAAGGTGTTGGTACAAGCATTAGGGTATGTGTGGAAGTAGTGATGGTCTAGGTTCAGATGTGGAGGTCTTGGTCCAGGTGTGAGTGTAGGCACAGGTTTGAGGGTCTAGGTTCACGTTTGCCTGTAGGTACAGGTATGAAGGTCTAGGTCCAGGTGTGAGTGCAGGAGTGCTGACTGTCCTCTTTGTGCAGGTAGAGGACCAGATGAGTCTGCTTCACAGCTGTTGGAGTGAGCTGCTGGTGTTGGATCACCTGTACAGGCAGGTGGCATATGGAAAAGATGGCAGCATCTACCTGGTCACTGGGCAACAGGTGAGACCAAAGTAGGCTCCCGTTCCAGCCAACGGTGGAAATGAGACAGAGCAATGCAGTACAATGCTGCCATTTTTAAATCCCAAAAGTCCGCAGTACAGTTCGACATGCTGATTACCACCCCCCCCCACAGATCGACGTGTCCACCATACTGTCCCAGGCCGGTCCCATGCTGAGCAGTCTGGTGACCCGCTCACAGGACATGGTGTCCAAACTCAGGACCCTGCAGATGGACAGACAGAAGTTTGTGTGCCTAAAGTACCTCGTCCTCTTCAACCCAGGTAACGCGACCGAGCAGCTGTTGTGCGAGCGTGTTTGAACATGTCGAAATGCGTGTTTACGCAGGAGTGCGTGTGCGTGACGTGTGTGTGTCGTGTGTCCGTGTGCTGGAGTGTGCATGACGTGTGTGTGTGTGTGCATGTGTTTCAGACGTGAAGGTGGTGCAGGATCAAAGGGCTGGTCGAGCGGACTCAGGAGCGGGTGTTGACGTGTGTGTGTGTGTGTGTGTGTTTCAGACGTGAAGGCGGTGCAGGATTGAGGGCTGGTCGAGCGGACACAGGAGCGGGTGTTGACGTGTGTGTGTGTGTGTGTGTGTTTCAGACGTGAAGGCAGTGCAGGATCGAGGGCTGGTCGAGCGGACTCAGGAGCGGGTGTTGACGTGTGTGTGTGTGTGTGTGTGTGTTTCAGACGTGAAGGCGGTGCAGGATCGAGGGCTGGTCGAGCGGACTCAGGAGCGGGTGAACCGGGCCCTGATGGCCCACGCCCTGCAGACACACTCCGGACACTCGGACACGTTCGGCCAGCTGCTCCTCAGGCTGCCGGAGGTGCGGAGCATCAGCCTGCAGGTGGAGGAGTACCTGTACCAGCGCCACCTGCAGGGGGACCTGCCCTGCAACTCCCTGCTCACAGAGATGCTGCACGCCAAGCAGGCCTGAGAACTGCCATCGCCTGTCAGTCCCCACTGTGCTGTCCCTGTGAGCCACCATTGTGCGCCAATCAAGACCACACCCCACCTCTGACACACCCACGACTCTATCGGGACTGGTCTCCGCCTCTAAACTATCCTCCTGTCGGTCAATGGGTGGCAGTGCTGGTGAAGGAACTGGCTTCGTAACCTAAAAGGGTTGCGGGTTCGATTCCCACGCAGGGCACTGCCGTTGTACCCTTGAGCAAGGTACTAATGGCCTTTCTGCATTGCTTTAGTTATATATCCAGCTGTATAAACAGATGCTATGTAAATAAGAAGCTGTGGGAGTCTGTTCATGTCAAGGCCACACTCTGACTCTACACCACTGTCGCCTTTCAGCTAAAGCCAAGCTCCACTGACCATCGTATGTCACTGAACCATCGCTATGGCCCACCCCCACTCATCTCAGAAGAACCAGTCTCCCTTTCCCTCCCTCCCCCCATCAGGCACTTGGTGTGAAACCCAAGGAGAAACTGCCAATGAAGAGAGACCGCCAATAAAGATATCTCACCACTGCGATGCCATTCCCAAGTCTCTCTTTCCCATTCCTCTGGCAAAATGTCTCTGGGTCTCTGAGATTTATTTTCCGTTGCAAGTGTTTTGATTCAAACTGGGCCAATCTGATAGGAAAGATTTGGACCTTAATCAAGGTAGCCCATCATTCAACTAACTGGCCTAATTGAAAGGTGTGAATCTGCACAGAGGTTATCATTAGCAATGAGCCAAGTGGCTTCTGAAAGCTTGAGTTCAAAAGATCAGTTAGAACCTGTTTTATTATTATTGTTAATATTATTATTATTATTAAATACACAAGTTACTTTCACAAGAATGTAAAGTTAAAACAAAACTTCTCTGCTAAACTTGAAGGTTAAAAGAAATTCAGCAAACAAAAGAGCATAATGATTTAAAACTGATTTTATTGATCTGATCCAGTCTTTTAGCATGGACCTGAATTTCTGAACAAATAGGGTTGGAAAGTGAAGAGGGGGTTGGGGGGGGTAAGACTCTGACAGGAGGCTGACGAAAGAGAGAAAATCAAGACCAACAGGTCAGAAGACATTACATTTATGAGATGAACAAAAATAACACCATTACCAACATAAATAATAAAATCCAACAAAACGGACCAAAAACATAAACCCTTCCATTTGTTTCTTACCAAATAAATACCTCCAGATGAGACAAGACCTCATGGTGGAATTGCACAGAATCAATCCAGACATACATACACACGCACGCACACACGCGTACACACACATACGCACGGACCCACACACACACACACACACACACTTTCTGCAGTCATTGGACTCTCTCTCCGCCACATCCATCTCAGTTTCTCTCACTGGAGCTTCTCAACATTCACAATTTATTCCTCCATCTTCACCATTTCTACTGAAGCAGGATTATGCAGTGTGTGAATGGGTGGGGCAGGATTTGGCAGTGTGTGAATGGGTGGGGCAGGATTTGGCAGTGTGTGAATGGAGTGGGGCAGGATTATGCGGTGTGTGGATGGGGTGGAGCAGGATTATGCAGTGTGTGAATGGGTGGAACAGGATTAGGCAGTGAGTGTATGGCAAGGGCAGAATTATGCAGTATGTGTATGGGCGGGGCAGGATTTGGCAATGAGTGTATGGTTGGGGCAGGATTATGCAGTGTGTGAATGGGTGGGGCAGGATTAGGCAGTGTGTGTATGAAGGGGCAGGATTTGGCAGTGAGTATGGTTGGGGCAGGATTAGGCAGTGTGTGTATGAAGGGGCAGGATTTGGCAGTGAGTATGGTTGGGGCAGGATTAGGCAGTGTGTGTATGAAGGGGCAGGATTAGGCAGTGTGTGTATGAAGGGGCAGGATTAGGCAGTGTGTGTATGAAGGGGCAGGATTTGGCAGTGACTATGGTTGGGGCAGGATTAGGCAGTGTGTGTATGAAGGGGCAGGATTTGGCAGTGACTATGGTTGGGGCAGGATTAGGCAGTGTGTGTATGAAGGGGCAGGATTTGGCAGTGAGTATGGTTGGGGCAGGATTAGGCAGTGTGTGTATGAAGGGGCAGGATTTGGCAGTGAGTATGGTTGGGGCAGGATTAGGCAGTGTGTGTATGAAGGGGCAGGATTTGGCAGTGAGTATGGTTGGGGCAGGATTAGGCAGTGTGTGTATGAAGGGGCAGGATTTGGCAGTGAGTATGGTTGGGGCAGGATCAGGCTGTATGTGTGGTGGGTGGGGATGGAGCAGCTGTGTCAGAGACTGCGAGTGTGATACACTGCCCATGCATCCTCTCTCTCTCTCTCTAACTCCATCTCTCTTTCTCCCTCTCTCTCTCACACAGTCACTTTCACACGTACGTGCGCACACACACTCGCACGCACACACTCACACTCGCACGCACACGCGCGCGCACACACACGCACGCAAGCACACACTCACTCGCACGCACACTCGTGCACACACACACTCGCTCGCACGCACACGCGCACACACACACACACACTCTGTCTCTCTCACTCTCCCCTGCTCAGGCAGCTCTCGCCCAAAGCGCACAAGGTCACTCTCCACTTCATATAAATCATATTCAGAGGCGACACAAAAACAGGATGATCAGTAAATAGCCCTCAGATATATATACACAAGATCATTGATTTTTTTCCAATCGTTTGTTTTTTTGTACACGATCCGTCTTCTCTGTAATTACCTGTTATACACGCAGCATAAGGCTGGATCACATTCCACTTTCGCTTACGCGGAAAAACACAGAAACGCTACAGAGTTCTGTTCCCTGGGAAAGGAAAGAAAACGAAAACAAAAACAAGCTAACGCCAGGGAAGGGAAGAAAATCAGGATTCAGTCTTAAACGATATCAAACGGTCCTGCAGTCGTACAAGAGAGTGAGCTGAACCCCGAAGTTCCCCCCCGAAGGCCACTGAGGGTTTGTACCGTCCACGAGCGTGTATAAAAAAATCACACCAGCGTGTTTTAACTGTTCTGGGATCAGCTCGGGGGGGGGGGCAGAGCCTGACCCTGCGCAGGAAGGGCAGCTGGGCAGTGAAACTGATCTGAGATCAGTAGATCAGGACACCGTAAAAAAAAAAGAAGGCAGTGACCGGACACACCCCGCCCGGGGGCCTGGGCGTGTTCAGCGGAATGGGGGCGGAGCCAATTGTCATTCTCCAGGACGTTTCAGTGTGGCCTTAATTGATCCTTGACCCCCCCACTCCTGCTCCTCTAAGGCCCCAGGCGGGGGCCGTCATAGATGGGGGGGGGGGGGGCGATCCCATAGGGCGCCGGGTTTAAAGGGCTTCAGTGTTCTTCACTTCCTGTTTTGACCTTCAGCGACCGGCTCGTCAACTACATCTGTTTCAGTGCCAGACTGTCACTGATTAGAAGTCATTTCATTGGGTGAGTATGGGATGGGGGGGGGGTT
>NC_057949.1:25616404-25698904 GCF_018555375.3 Anguilla rostrata
CACACGACAACACACCTACGACAGACAGACGACGCACACACACATAAACAGACAGACACACACATACACACACCATACAGACAGACACACACACACACTATAGACAGACACACGGGCACACACACACACACACACTATAGACAGACACACACACACTACAGACAGACACACACACACACACACACACACACACGCACTATAGACAGACACACACACACACACACACACACACACGCACTACAGACAGACAGTCACACAGGACCGCGTGTCGGACCTTAAAGAAGAAGCCGACCCCTCCTCTGGTGTCGGGCTCCATCTGGTCGCTCATGGAGTCGGAGAAGGCGTCGGCGTCGTCGGGGTCGTGGGCGTGGCCCCCCCGCAGGGAGGCGAGCGGGATCTCGATCAGGCTCCCGCGGTTCCCGCCGAACGCCGCGGGGACGTCGCTCTCGAAGGAGCACTCGGATGGGGCGCCGGAGCTGCCCCCCGCCCCGCCCGGCGTCCGCAGGGCGCCCCCCTCCAGCTCCAGGTCCTCGCCCGAGCCCGCCTCGGAGGCGCTGTCCTGGGCGGGGGCGGGGGCGGGGGCGGGGCGGGGCGTCCCGATGCTGAAGGTGGAGGTGGTCTGCACCTGGCACTGCCCGGGCGTGACCCTGCGCAGGCGGGGCATGCTGTCCACGTTGTGCGAGGGGGTGAGCACCCGCGTCAGGGGGGGCACCCGCAGGTCCAGCTGCCGGCCGTGGGCCTGCTTGGGGCTCTTGGGGGGGGCCGACTGCGCCCGGCGGTGGGACACCTGGGGAGATTTGGGGGGCGTGGCGTAGCTGGCCTTGCGGGAGGGGGACGGGGAGTGGGAGGGGAGGTCGCGGGTGGACTCGCGGGACAGGCGGGGGGGCGGCGTGGCGGCCGTGGGGGATTTGGGGCTGGCGGGGATGACCCAGGCCTTGTTGCCGGACGGGGTCTTCTTGCGGATCAGCTGGTTCTGCTGCAGGGACAGGCGCTGCATGTCGCTCTTCAGAGAGCTGAGTGCCGCCGACAGCTGCGAAACCGCGTTGTTATAGTCCCCCAGCGGCGCCGCCCCCTTCTCCTTCGGCCCCGCCCCCTTGTCCTCCGACTCGTCCTCCCCCGATCCCACCCCTTTCTCTCTCCTCAGAGGCTCCGCCCCTTCCTCTCCAGCCATGTCGGGGCCTTCGTCCTGCAGCTCCTCGTCCTCGATGCGCGCCAGCCGCTCCTCCAGGGAGAGCCTGCGCTGGTCCTCCTCGGCCTCCTCGGTGGCCCCGCCCCCCTCGCTGGCCCCGCCCTCGCCCTGCTGCTTCTTCAGCTGCAGCAGGGCGCTCTTCCCCAGACGCTCGCGGTGCTTCTGAAAGATGGCCTCGATCCGCTTCTTCTGCGCCTCGATGGCCCGCCTCCTCTCCTCCAGCCGCGCCCCCAGCTCCGTCACCTCCGTGTTCAGGGCGGGGCCGTCGCCCGGGGCGACGCCGGCGGGCGCGGCCGGCGGCTGCTTCTTCTTGCGCTCGGCGAAGCTGGTCATCTTCACGCCGCTGTCGGGCTGGTCCCGCCCCCGGGAGGAGCCCGGCGTGGACGGGGCGGAGCGGGTGGAGGCGGGCGTGGTCGGGCTGGACTGCGCTTTGGGCAGGTCCTCGGAGGCGTCCGAGTCCACGCTGCCGTCCCGCAGGACGGAGTCGTCGTCGCGGGAGCCGTCGGAGGCGTGCCGGTCCCGGTCCCGGGCGGCCCCGCCCGGCCGGTACAGCATCCCCGCGCGGGAGGGGGCGGAGCTGCTGAGGTGGGCGGAGTCGTCGGGGGAGTGCAGGTAGAAGCCGTCGGGCGCGCCCTCCGGGTGGAGGCGGGGCTCCAGCTTGGCCTCGTTGTGGATGATCTGCAGCGCCTCCTCGATGGTGGGTAGCTCCGCCCCCTCCCCGTGCGGCGCGGGGCTGGGCTGGGCCCCCCAGGCAGCGCGCTGCTGGGACAGGGGCCCGTTGTGGGGGACGGGGGCCCCGGGGGTCTTGCCGACCAGGGGGGCGAGGTCCTCGGAGGGGCTGTAGGGGACACGGGGCAGGTTGTCCGAACTGACCGAGCGGGGCACCGCCCCCACCGGGTTGCCCATGACAACGTCCACATCGCTGTCCAGGCCGAAGGGAATACTGAAGGATACCCCTGAGAGCGGACGACTGGGGGGAGGAGAGAGGGGTGGAGAGAGGGAGAGGGAGAGAGAGAGAGAGGGAGTGCAGGAGAGAGAGAGAGAGAGGGAGTGCAGGAGAGAGAAAGAGAGAGAGAGAGAGAGAGAGAGGGAGTGCAGGAGAGAGAGAGAGAGGGAAGGGGTGCAGGAGAGAGAGAGAGAGAGGGAGAGAGAGAGAGAGAGAGAGAGAGAGAGAGAGAGAGATGTTAACCAGTTAGGCAAGCTGTGTCATAATGTCTAACAAAAATAGAACTTCCTAAAAAAAAAAGTGGGTGGACTTATGTTTATTATTATGGAACATTCAAACTCTGTAAATTTCACCATTTTGCAATTATGCCTGAAATAACTACATAGGCTTTGTGACAATCGGGGCAGAGAGGTAGTGTGACTCTTTGCGAGGAGGAAGACGAAGAGGGGGACGAAGGGGCCTACCTGAAAGGCTTCTTGGTCCATGTTCGGCTTGTTCCTACATCTGACAATGAGGTAGACTGTGTAATGGAGCCTGCGGACACAGACACACACACACACAAATGCAAGGGTGAATACACACGTACACACACACACACACACACACACACACACACACACACACTCTAGGCTGTTACCTGGCGTGCTCGCTGAGATAGGCAGGAAAGGCTGGTTGAAGATGGAAGGAGGGGCACTGAAACAGAGACAGGAAGTTCAAACGTACAGCGCAAACACCCACAAGGCACTGCGAGCACAGGCAGGAAGCGCAGGCCTGAAGCCCTACCTGTTGTTGGTCCCGCCGCTGGGCATCGCGTAGTTGCTCAGCTCTGAGGTATCTGTGGAAAAACAAACGTTTAAAAAACGTCAGACTAACACCAGGCTAACCTTGTGGCAGCTCTAAGGCTCCCTCCACTGACACACTAGCAGAGTAGACCCTTAAAGGAGGCCAGGTTGATGCCCAGGCAGGTTGAACCAATCCTACACCTCTAAACATAGTGGGCTCCACCCACATTTTCTCCAGGCCCCACCCACATATGTTCCAGGCTCCATTCATATAACACCAAGGTTCCACCCACCTGCCAGGTCCAGGGCTTCCAGGGGTTGGACAAAGTCTGGCTTGCAGACCTCGAACCAGTGCAGGAGCTCCGCCACCAAGCTCATGATGTTCACCTGCGGTCATGAAAATGAAGACAGAAACCGAGTCACGTGACCAGGACACACGCAAAAACACAGTCCTGCAACCATACATCGGAGTCAAGCAGCCAGCACACAAACAATTCATACAATTACCATATAACCTTTAACATTCTGAAGAGACTGTTAATCTCGCCTGCACTACATGAGTACGTACAGCCACACAGACCTACAGACACACTTTTCCTCATTAGGTAACAGGAAATACAAAGCACAGACACAAAGATGCAGAATATATGGGCCCCTGTGGGCACAGAATGTGTGCAATGGTACACTGAGCTGGAATATTGTGGGTGTATGGGTACAGAGTGTGTGTGAGGGGTTGTATTGGTTACAGTGTGTGTGTGTGAGGGGGGTGTATGGGTGCAGAATGTGGGTGTAGTATGCTTGGTGGAGAGTGGGGACTGAATCTCTTCCCATACCCTGAGAATTGGCGGGCTGTACAGCAGGTCCTCCAACACTAGGGGGCAGCAGTTGTCCAAGAAAGTGTCACAGAACTTCTGCACAAGGTGCAAGTTAAACATGCTGTCTGCTTCCAGCATAGTGTCCTTCACGCAAACCTCTGAAAGAGGGAGAGAGAGAGAGAGAGTGAGAGAGAGAGAAAGAATTAAACCCCTCTTCATCTATTAATGTGCATATAGAGTTCAAAGGACAATCCTTTGAGAATGCAATATGTAAATATTCTATTACGTGGCAGTGAGAGAGGGGGCGTGGTCATGAGGTAGGGGGTGTGTCAGTGAGAGAAGGAGGGGGGAGGTGGCAGTGACAGTGGGGGTGGGGGGGTGGTGACAGTGAGCTAGGGGGCGTGGCAGTGACAGTGGGACACACCCTTACCCTCCAGGCTCAGCAGGGTTGGGCAGTAGAAGTGGATGACAGTTGCAAGGACAACCCCATCCGAGAGGTCCTTCACTCCCGTTACCAACGGCAACGCAGAGGCCTGCCGGTTTAGCAGCTTATCCTTCTTATACCGGCCCTGAGGGCGAGCGGGAGAGAGAGAGAAATGAAAAAAGAATTACTGAAAGCGTTAATTGGTTCATTAGTGTTTAGTTACGTTTGGTTGCTGTGAAGACCTGGAAGGGCAGCTTTGTGAAGTAAATTTAAGGCAGAGTTTAGCAGTACAGGAAATGCGGGACATGGTTTTGCACACTGACACCTACTGGTGGGAGGACCTAACAGAACAAGGCCACCGTGGTCACACACAACAGCCAATCAAAAGAACACAAACACACGCAAACATAGATGTGTCCTGTACATATCAAACGGGTAAATAGATGACTGCTACAAACTAAAATCTGTCAAGCCTATCCATGCCTCGATAAAACCTCACAACATAAAAATCAATCAGTAACCTTTAGAAGAAGAATTTATTCTCACACTGCAGTGACTAGCATGGCAACAAGCATGCCTGATTTAAAAAGGGCCACTTCTGCCAAAACAAGTCAAAGAATGTGTGTGTATGGGACATGTATATGTCTGTATGTGTTTGTTAATGAAAGATAATGTCACAGAGTGTGTGGAAAGGGAAATTTGATGTTTCTTCTCAGTTCATGTTTGAAAGAAGCTCACAAACTAAGCTTTAGCGAATGGGGTGCCCATGTAGAACTTCCATTATCCCTGTCATCCTTCTGTCAGTCAGGAACTGAAGGTGATTACAGTGTAAGAAATACTTCAAAGTTTCCAGAAATACAAAACGCTGTGTGTAACATTATAACATTATTACATATCTCAGACAAAACAAGTTTTGTGGGGACCACTGTGGTCTTGTGGGGACCAGGAGAGAACAGAGAGAAAGACAGGACACAGACTTACAGGGACCAGTTTCCAGTACCAACGGGAAGGACACTGTGAGAGAGCAGCAAAGGATTGAGGGAAAAATAGGAAACAGAAGGGAAAAGGAGGAGAAAGAGTAGTGTTAAAGATGTGCTACTGTAGAAAAGACTGCAGAATTCAGTGCGACAGTAAAGATTCAGAGGTTAAGCAGACAGGGAGGGAGGGAGGGTTAGTCGTGCTGTGTGTGTGTGTGTGTGTGTGTGTGTGTGTGTGTCTGTATGTGTGTGTCTCTGTGTGTGTGTGTGGTGTGTGTGTGTGTGGGTGTTATATGTGTGTGTCTGTGTGTGTGTGTGTGTGTGTGTGTGTGTGTTGTGTGTGTCTGATGTGTGTGTCTCTGTGTGTGTGTGTGTGTGTGTGTGGTGCGTGCTGCTACGTGCGATGCGTCAGCGCGCAGTAGGCTGCGTGCGTGCGTGTGTGTCTGTCTGTGTGCGTGCGTGTGTCTGTGTGTGCGTGTGTGTGTGTGTGTGTCTGTGTGTGTGTGTGTGTGTGTGTGTGTCTGTGTGTGTGTGTGTGTGTGTCTGTCTGTGTGCGTGCGTGTGTGTGTGTGTGTGTGTGTGTGTGTGTGTGTGTGTGTGTGTGTGTGTGTGGAGGACACTCACAGAAGGCTGGCTGGACTGCAGGTCTGTACTGGCCGTACTCTCTGTGATATCCCTCAATTTCTGATTCACCTGTAAAACGTACACACACACACACACACACACACACACACACTCACGCACACACACACGCACGCACGCACGCAGCACGCACGCACCACGCACGCACGCACGCACGCACACACACGCACACACGCACACACACACACACAGACACACACACACACAGACACACAGACACACAGACACACACACACACACACACACACACACACACACACACAGACACACGCATGCACGCACACACACAGACACACGCACACACCGACACGCATGCACGCACACACACAGACACACGCACACAGACAGACACACGCACGCACATACACACACGCGCACACACATATATGAATTTAGAGATAACTATCCAAACCAGTTTAATGCCTAGAAAAACCACAAGAAGGCCACACCCACCCACTCCACACGCCCCGAAACAGGAAATGGCCGGGGCTTCACCCACAGGTCCAGCACGCGGGCGTCGCTCGCGAAACCTACCCGATTCACCCAGTACAGCAGGGCGTTCTCCCAGCCTGCCCTGCTCCCCAGCTGCTCCGCCCCGCGCGGAATCTTCGCTGTGCTCACCGTCTCCATGGCGCCCACCGCCATCAGTGAGTCAATCACTGCCAGGTGGGCACTCTGAACCAAGCAGAGGAGAGAGGGGGGGGCAGGGGGGGGGGGGGGAGGAGTCAGCGCTGGAACAGGCCACAACATAAAGCTTCACCCACATTTAAAAGAAGGAGCAAACCACTAGTTCACGTCACTGTACTCAGCATAATCCTTGTGTTTCTGTTTGGTCTGGTAATAATCATACCACATAAAGATTAGTTTGTCTGCATTATAAATAAATAAACTTTTTTTTACAGTTCTTTCATGTTCAACAAAACTGGTCTTTACATTTACCACTTTAATACAATTCCTATCAAATCTATGTTCAACATCTCATAGACATAGTACACACTTGCTTTGCAGTAAACTGTTGCAGAAACTGAAATGGGTGTGTACGTTCTTTCAAGATAAATACACATTGTAACGACGTTCCAATTAGCTTTATTTACGGAGTACCACGTAAAGATGACTGATGTACAAATCACGACAATGACAAGAAGTTTCACAAGTATCAGTTCCACGCTGCTCATTATATGAGATCAGTAACGCAGCTAGAGCTGACTATTCACTGACTAATTAAGAACACACACGCATTTAAGAGACATGCCCATTGGCTCATGCAGAGAGCTGGGATGAAGGTTGCCATTCTATTTGTTCCAACATAAACAGGCCACAGTGGAGAGAAAAATATAAAAGCCACCACTAGGTGTCCTCAGTCCCCCACTGAGACAAACTGAGTCAGCAGTAAGATGCTGTGTGTGTCTGTGTGTCCGTGCATGTCATGTGTGAGTGTGAGTGTATGCTTGTGTGTGTGTGTGTGCATGTGTGAGAGTATGTGTGTGTGTGTGTGTGTGTGTGTGTGTACAGTCAGACGTACATCCTTCACACCTGAGTGCAGGTGTGTTTGCATGTGTGTGTCAGCGTGTGCCCACGATGAATCATTCCACGAGGTGGAAGATCACCTGTTAAAGCCCGTCTCTCTCTCTCCTCCATCCCCCTCTCTCTTCTATACCTCCATCCCTCCCTCCCTCCATCCCTCCCGCTCTCATACACAAACACAGCACTGTTAAGTGAAACAGGTAATGATCAATCTCTACTCTGTGCTTCCTCTTCTGCACACCCACTCTCTCTCCCTCTCTCTCTGTCTGTCTCTCTCTCTCTCTCTCACCGATTCCTCGCTCATATCCCAGTGTGACTCATGTGCTGAGACTCATGCTGTAGCCTACATGCCACCCTCAGAAATCTGGCTGAGCTGTCCTTTATGTCACAAACCACAGGAATCATACGCCTGCGTGTGTGTGCGTGTGCGTGTGTGTGTGTGTGTGTGTGTGTGTGTGTGTGTGTGTGTGTGTGTGTGTGTGTTGTGGTGTGTGTACACAGTAGTGGTGTTCTCCGTTTAGCGTCACAACAGAACAAACAATAAACACCCAAATTCCTCTCCAGCTGCTTCTTTAAGCTACAGAGGCAGGCCTGAACTCCACCCGCCCACTCCATCTGCAGCACACACCAGCAACAACATTCAGTATTAAACCAAATTATAACCCTACATGTATATGCATATACACACACACACACACACACACCACATTTCACAAACAAACTGTCACAGTATGCTGTAGGAGGGAGACAGAAGGGGGAGAGAGAGAGAGAAAAAAAGAGAGAGAGAGGGAGAGAAAGACCTTTGATTCTCCTTTATTTAACAGTAAAAAAAAGAGATACAAATCTAGTTATACATAATAATCAAAGATGGAAAAGTAAACCAACACAATAGAAAAAAAAACAGGAAAAAAAATCAAAAACTTAAAATATAAGGATATGCTGGCTCCAAATGTATTATTTATTTTTTTTGTAAGCGTGTCTGAGGGAAGTTGAGTGTGCTTAAATGAACACACAGGCTTGAAATGATAGATGGGGAAAACAGAAGAGCAAAGGCTGAGTCAGGTAATAAGAGCCCTGAGCGAAAGACAGGAAAGAAGTGAGTAAGAGAAAAAGAGAACCTCATTTACCCTGTTTCTATAACTGATATGCAAGAGAGAGAGAGAGAAACTGAGTCACACATGCCATGTTGGGCACTTGTGCTCTAATGAGGTTGTGTTTAAGAGAGCTTGTGAGTGTGTATGTGTGTGCGTGTGCGTGGTGTGTGTGTGTGGGTGTGCGTGTGTGGGTGTGCGTGTGTGTGTGTTCGTGTGTGTGTATGTGGGTGTGTGTTGTGTATGTGTGTGTGTGTGTGGTGTGCGTGTGTGGTGTGTGTGTGTGTGTGTGTGTGTATGTGGGTGTGCATGTGAGTGTGTGTTTGTGTATGTGTGTGTGTGTGTGCGTGCGTGCGTGCGTGCGTGCGTGCGTGTGTGTGTGTGTGTGTAAGAGAGTCATGGGTTTCACGTTGGGCCTGCTGAACTCACTAAGCCAAATCACAAGTTTCTCTAATGAGGAGAGAGAGAGAGAGGGAGAGAGAGAGAGGGAGGGGAGAGAGAGAGCGAGGGAGAGGGAAGGAGGGAGGGGGAGAGAGCGAGAAGGAGGGAGGGAGGGAGGGAGGAGGGGGGAGAGAGAGAGAGAGAGAGGAGAGAGAGAGAGAGAGAGAGAGGAGAGAGAGAGAGAGAGAGACAGAGCGAGAGAGAGAGAGAGAGAGAGAGAGAGAGAGAGAGAGAGAGACAGAGCGCGCACACAGGAATAATGAGCACGAATAGGCTGCCAAATCGCCCGTAACAACCCACCGATCCACCCCACAATGCACCTCACCACAACCCTCGGCCCAGCATTTCTCCCTCCTGCCTGTGCAGCCACTGAGCGTGCTCCGTACACACAGAACCACTACACAGCACAAACGACTCTGCTAATCTCTCTACAGCTTCACTACGCTCCTGCAAACTGCTGTTTCTACACTGCTCTTAACCTGTACACAGCATCCAAAACACAGCCTGCATTTTTTAACCTTATGGGTCATCAACTGTGGCCTCCAGAACCCCTCTGCTCCTGACTGTTAGCGCTGTTGTGTGTAAACACGCTTGCTATGGGACCTCCTCAGCACTGTTTAAACAATAACAAAGTGGGAAAAAAACCCTCGTTGAACCTAAATCTGATTAGATCTGGGCCTGAATGAGAAACCATCCAGGAGAAATGAGCTGCCTGAAGTTCAGTTTTCGGGCCCTCAAACTGCCACAAGAGCCACAGCATCATCACTGACACAAGGGTGCGTTTGCTCAGGCTACTAACACATCTGTCAAATGGTTCTTCAGCAGACATTCTTTTAAAAGCAAGATAGTTCTTTCACCTCTGGCCTCATGCAACTCAAACTCGGATTTTGCTCCAGCTCGGAAATAATCGCACTGCACCCCCAATAAGGCAATTTTATTATTTTTTAAAAATTTTAATTAAAATACAGGGTCAACAGGTGATTGATTGGATATGGTTTGACCACTGTACGCAAGTGTGTTAGTGATGTGCGCAAGAGATTAACATGTTTGAGTAAACATATGTTTGTGACACGTATGTGACATATACTGTGTAAGCGATGTTGGAGCTCGAGTGTTAGTGGCACGTGTAAGAGTGCGTGTGCTGTGTGGGAGTGGCGTGTGCCAGGCGTGTACTGGGGGGCGGGGGGGGGGTCAGTAGGGGCTGTCTGTGCTGAGACGATGCGCTGTCTGCATAGCAGATTTACTCTAATCTGCACAGAGCTTTATCTGCCCATCGAGAGGAGGTGGGGGAAGCATCCCAACCCCCCTCGTTTACTGGAGAGAGGGGGGAAGAGCAGAAAAACAAAGTAAACAGAGAGAGAGAGAGAAAGCGGGAAAGAGCAAGAGGGATGGGATGGGGAAAGAGAGCAGGAGAAAAGGAGAGAGAGGAAGAGAGTGGGATACAGAGAGGGAGAGAGAGGAAGAGGAAGAGGAAGAGAGTGGGAAGGAGAAAAAGAGAGAGGAAGAGAGTGGGAAGGAGAAAAGGAAAGAGAAAAAGAGAGGGATGGAGTGAGGGAGAGAGAAAAGGAGAGCGAGAGAGAGAGAGAGAGAGAGAGAGAGAGGGATGGAGAGAGAGAGGACGGGGAGCTGGATTTAACATGCCAGTCAGTGCAGGGCAGGAGTCCGCGGTTCTGGGCAGAACTCATGCTCAGCACTGACCCACTTTCAGCCTCTCTCCACAGCCAGACCGTACCAGCCGAGTGCAGATATCACAACACAGCCAGACCATACCAGCCGAGTGCAGATATCACAACACAGCCAGACCGTACCAGCCGAGTGCAGATATCACAGTCCAGCCAGACCGTACCAGCCCAGTGCAGATATCACAGCCCAGCCAGACCGTACCAGCCGAGTGCAGGTATCACAGCCCAGCCAGGCCACAGCTGCCAGGCACATTTATCACAGCACAACTTTCCAAGGAAGCGAGAGAGCACCAGTCTAAGCGCAGATAACACACCACAGCCAGGCAGCACCACCTGAACGCTAATAAAAACCATCAAGCAGTGTTGACACTGACAACAATCTGGTATCTGGGCACTGTTTATAACCACCACGAACAGCAGACCGTGCCAGTCGAGCAAAGATCCTTCGCTCAGCCCCACCCCACTCGGCACAGAGAGCTTTCCCAGCATGCCTGGCACGGTCAAGGTCAATTTGATTAGAGGGTGCTTCAGTCTGAAGGTCATTACGAGTCTGAAGAACTGCAGCAACAGCCCGGGTCTGAGCAGGAACAGACTCCCGAGCCCGCCTCCATCTTACACTACAGGAACACAGAACGGCCAGCTCAGTCTGAAACCACGAACTCACAGCACCTCAGAGAACACACACACTGTACGCTTCAGCAAGCCTCCGATACTGCCACACAGCCTCCATTACTCTAATGCTCCACCCCCAGGTCCAGCACGCATTTAAGCCGTGACATGGTGCGATTCCACTAATCCTGGGGGGTGTGGTCTGGCGGGGGAGGGGAGGGGGGGCAGCGGCAGCGGCAGCAGGGTCGTACGTCTCTAATCTCTGCCCACCGCAAAAGCACACCCTCCCCCCTCAGCCAGACCCCCTTCATCTGCGGTAACAATCTTTGCGTCGGTTAACCCCACCCCCCAAATAAGCACTTTTAAACTCTCCAGCTGATCACCGCCGCTCTCCATCTAACGAGGACATCACACAGGAAAATTAACCGGCAGGCCCGAAGGCTCTCACCATTCTGATTGGCTTGCCTCGCAGGTCGGCCTCCGTCACCATGGCGTCCTGGTCTCTAGGAGACGCGCCGCGGCCGGCGAGGAGGCTCAGGAGGGCGGCGGCGTCCCGGCAGGGCCCCGCGTTTTCGGGGCGGGCCCCGGCCGCGTGCAGCCGGCCGTAGGCGCGACAGTACAGCTCGCAGGACTGCAGCAAGCGCGTGACCGGCGGCTTCATGTGCTCCTGCTCGTACTGGTCGGTGTAGAAGGGGTCTCGCAGGTCCTCCGGAACATTCTCTACAGGGAGAGGGGAGGGACACACAGCACGGCGTCAGACTACAGGGACACACAGCACCTATCAGACTACAGGGACACACAGCACGGCGTCAGTCTACAGGGACACACAGCACCTATCAGTCTATAGGGACACACAGCACAGCGTCAGTCTACAGAGACACACACCACAGAGTCAGACTACAGGGACACACAGCACCTACTGTATCAGTCTACAGGGACACACAGCACGGCGTTAGTGTACAGGGACACACAGCACGGCGTCAGTGTACAGGGACACACAGCACCTATCAGACTACAGGGACACACAGCACAGAGTCAGTCTACAGGGACACACAGCACCTATCAGTCTACAGGGACACACAGCACAGAGTCAGTCTACAGGGACACACAGCACGGCGTCAGTCTACAGGGACACACAGCACCTACCAGTCTACAGGGACACACAGCACCTATCAGACTACATGGACACACAGCACGGCGTCAGTCTACAGGGACACACAGCCCCTATCAGACTACAGGGACACACAGCACCTACTGTATCAGACTACAGGGACACACAGCCCCTACTGTATCAGACTACAGGGACACACAGCACGGCGTCAGACTACAGGGACACACAGCACCTACTGTATCAGCCTACAGGGACACACAGCACAGTCAGTCTACAGGTACACACAGCCCCTATCAGACTACAGGGACACACAGAACCTATCAGACTACAGGTACACACAGCCCCTATCAGACTACAGGGACACACAGCACCTACTGTATCAGACTACAGGGACACACAGCACCTATCAGACTACAGGGACACACAGGCCCCATCAGACTACAGGGACACACAGCAGAGTCAGTCTACAGGTACACACAGCCCCTATCAGACTACAGGGACACACAGCACGGCGTCAGACTACAGGGACACACAGCACCTACTGTATCAGACTACAGGGACACACAGCACCTATCAGACTACAGGGACACACAGCCCCAATCAGACTACAGGGACACACGGCACCTATCAGTCTACAGGGACACACAGCACCTACTGTATCAGTCTACAGGGACACACAGCACCTATCAGACTACAGGTACACACAGCCCCAATCACACTACAGGGACACACGGCAGACTCTGAACGAACCCGAGGCAGGAACTCCAAACACACCTGACACACTCGTGCTGAAAAACCAGTTCGGCCACGTCAGAGCCAAACAACCCGCCCTAAATATTACACCTGTGGACAAACTAAACACACGCCACTGAAACTCAAACAGAACGCTCGAGTGACGGAAGGCCCAGGGAAAGTTCCATCACACACCGGCTGCAGCCCGGGCCCTGGGAGCCCACAGCCCGCTCTCCCGCCCCTAGCGCCGGCTACCTGTGACCCGTCTGCGCACGGCCTGTTCCGCTCTCCCTCCCGCTCAAAACAACCAAAACAAGACGTGAGTGTGCGTTCAGAGCGCATCCTCGCTTAGTAACTGGAAAATCCACTTTCCCCTTCGTAAATATATGCAAATAGAATGTTTTCTGGTCGGCAAAGCGTGTTGTGACAATTAGCCGTGCTAACACCGTGATTGTGTAACCGCTTCTCCTCCTGCTTGTAGTGCAGCTGTGTCGGTTACAGACTGCATTCTCACTGTCAGGAACTCTGAACAGCTTTGGGAATATTACCTGGTTGAGTCCTACGGTCATCTACACCTGTGGCCCTCTACAACTCCAGTTCTACACCTGTGGCCCTCTACTGCCACACCTCTACACCCATCACCCTCTACAACTCCAGTTCTACACCTGTGGCCCTCTACTATCACACCTCTACACCCATCGCCCTATACAACTCCACCTCTACACCTGTGACTCTCTAGAACAACATTACCTCTATACCTGTGGCCGACTACAACTCCAGCTCTACATCTGTGGCCCTCTACAACTCCACCTCTACACCTGTGGCCGTCTACAACTCCACCTATACACCTGTGGCCCTCTATAACTCCACCTCTACACCTGTGGCCCTCTACAACTCCACCTATACACCTGTGGCCCTCTACAACTCCACCTATACACCTGTGGCCCTCTACAACTCCACCTATACACCTGTGGCTTTCAACAACTCCACCATTACACCTGTGGCCCTCTACAACTCCACCTCTACACCTGTGGCCCTCTACAACTCCACCTATACACCTGTGGCCCTCTATAACTCCACCTATACACCTGTGGCTTTCAACAACTCCACCATTACACCTGCGGTCATCTACACTCGCATTTCTATGTCCAACCTGTGGCCATCTGTGGACGCCTACACCTCGGTACCTGCAGACATCCTGTGGCTCTCCACACTGGCCTTTTGTACTGAGTCACTGCTCCATTGGGTTAAGAGTGAAAGCGGACTTATGGAAAGCAGGATGCAAAATGAGAGAGATGAGGGAGATAGAGCCTTCAGTTCCCTACAGGACAGGCCAGTGAATGAATGGCCTGCTTTGTGTTCTCAGATATACAACACCTGCAATATTCACACTGAAACAGCAGCGCTGTGTGGTCAGTACAACATTCACACTGAAACAGCAGCGCTGTGCGTTCAGTACAACATTCAAACTGAAATGACAGGACTGTGTGTTCAGTACAAAACACTAAATACCAGGGACAACTATGAACCAGGCACCAGGTCTCAAACACAAAAGAGCTTTCCAATGCCGAGCGATTTCAAGCTCAATGTATCAAAGAACATGCATTCATGCATGTACCCAGTACAGACAAAGCATTTCATATTCAACAGTTTACTTGGATCAGAATATGAATGCCTGTTTATCAACAGATAAAGTAACACACCACATAGTTACTGTGCATTACTAAAGATAGGCTTAAACTGAAGAAGCACAACGCACTAGAGTTAGCGTGTCCTTGGATATATCATGTTTTATATTAGATTCCTCTTACAGAGTCATAAAACATGAAAGACTTAGGACAGGAACCTCTGAAACACACTCACAGTGCACCTCCACCTGCTCTAAACACACTCACAGTGCACCTCCACCTGCTTTAAACACACTCACAGTGCACCTCCACCTCCTCTAAACACACTCACAGTGCACCTCCACCTGCTCTAAACACTCACATGCACTCCACCTGCTCTAAACACACTCACAGGCACCTCCACCTCCTCAAACACACCACAGTGCACCACTGCAAACACCTGCCCACCTGCTCTAACACACTCACAGTGCACTCCACCTGCAAACACACCCATCACTCCACCTGCTCTAAACACACTCACAGTGCACCTCCACCTGCTCTAAACACACTCACAGTGCACCTCCACCTGCTCTAAACACACTCACAGTGCACCTCCACCTGCTCTAAACACACTCACAGTGCACCTCCACCTGCTCTAAACACACTCACAGTGCACCTCCACCTCTCTAAACACACTCACAGTGCACCTCCACTGCTCTAAACACACTCCATGCACCTCCACCTGCTCTAAACACACTCACAGTGCACCTCCACCTGCTCTAAACACACTCACAGTGCACCTCCACCTGCTCTAAACACACTCACAGAGCACCTCCACCTCCTCTAAACACACTCACAGTGCACCTCCACCTGCTCTAAACACACTCACAGTGCACCTCCACCTGCTCTAAACACACTCACAGTGCACCTCCACCTCCTCTAAACACACTCACAGAAGCAAAACCTCCACCTCTGCTCTAAACACACTCACAGTGCACCTCAACACCTGCTCTAAACACACTCACAGAGCACCTCCACCTGCTCTAAACACACTCACAGTGCACCTCCACCTAGGCCTCTAAACACACTCACAGAGCACCTCCACCTGCTCTAAACACACTCACAGTGCACCTCCACCTGCTCTAAACACACTCACAGAGCACCTCCACCTCCTCTAAACACACTCACAGTGCACCTCCACCTGCTCTAAACACACTCACAGTGCACCTCCACCTGCTCTAAACACACTCAGTCCAGCTGTGCCTCGCTTCCCATTTTTGGGTTCTCAGATAAGCAGGGGGTCAAAGTTCACGCTCACTGTCAAACACACCATGACAAACACATGTAACATGCATGCGTGCACGCACGGGCACTCACGCATGCACTGTACACACACCCGACACAGGCCCTCAGTCGCCACGGCAGCGATGGCCCCTCTGATTGGCTGAGTGGGACACAGGCCCAGTGATTACCAGGTTATTGCGTTAAATCGATAAATCGATGAAGCTAAGTTAGGCCTGCCAGCAGCGTCACAAACACAGCAGCAGACGTTCACAATGGCGCAGAGCAAGCGGGATTAACGCTGAACGAGGCGGGTTCGCTGGAATTTTCTGCTGGCGAGAATTCTGCAGGGTTAAACTCCGCCCCTGTGCATTCACTGTGCCAGAGCTGGAACTCTTGTTGTCATAGGAATGGTGAACATTAAGACTTCCTGGTTTCAATTAAAGGGACAGTACAGCTGCTGGACTGCAGGAGCAGAGATTATACCATTGACTGTAAACAGTGAGTTCCATAATGTTTGAGTCAGACTTTTTTTTTCTTTTTGATTTGTCTCTGTAATACACAATTTGAATTTGTAATCAATTGACATGTGGTTAAAGTATGAATTCTCAGATTTTATTAAAAATTACTTCTATACATTTTGGATTTACCTTGTAGAAATTACAGCACTTTTTACACAGTCCCCCATTTCAGGGAATCATAATGTTTGGGACAAATGGATTCACAGGTGTTTCTGATTAGTCAGCTGTGTTCTTAGTGCAGGTATACGACAGCTTCTAGCCTTGATTCTAGGCTTATGATTTGCATTTCAGTCTGCTATTGACGTTTGTCAACATAAGTTTCGACAATGGAAATCAAGGAAGCCATTATGAGACCGAGAAATATGAAGAAAAAAAACTGGCAAAACCTTAGGCTTACGAAAATCAACTGTTTGGAAGTTTAAGAAGAAAGAGAGAGCACTGATGAGCTCAGAATTTGCAAAGGGCCCGGTAGACCAAGGAAGACCTCTACAGTAGATGACTGGAGAATTTTCAACATAATAAAGAAAAACCCTCAAACACCCATCCGACAGATCAGAAACACAGTGTGGATGTGTCAGTCAATATTGTCTACAGAAAACCTCAGAACAACAGAGGCTACACTGCAAGATGCACTACTAGTTAGCTGCAAAAACAGGATGTCCAGGTTAGAGTTAGGCAACTAGCACCTAAAAGAGCCTGCAGAGCTCTGGATAGAAGAGACCAAAATTCACTAGTATCAGAGTGATGGCTAGAGCAAAATGTGGAGGCCAAAAGGAACTGCAATCAAAAAATTTCAGAGTGCAGAGCCAAATCAAGAACACATGTTTACGTCCCAGACATTACGGAGCTCACTGTATGTGCACTGTACATGTACACGCATCATTAATCGTTCTGCAAGTCCAGCAAGACATCATTATCCACTCTGCTACAGATGGAGCGGGAATTCCCCTGTGACCTTTAACCCTTAGGATAGGATCAACAGTCTTCTTCAAATAAAAAATAAAAAATGTTAAACCTTCTGTTAGCTTTGTGGCTTTGTCACAACATATGAAAGAGGGATGTTGTTCTAAGAACCTGCGTTACTACACATCCTTCTCAGACAACCACTCAGAGTCAACAACCTGGGAGCACACCTGTGTCACGTGACCTACATCTCACCCACACACACAAGCATACCATTATCCAGAACAGCCTCCCCAGAGAGGAGCTTTGGTGCAGCAAACAGAACGGGACGTTTCTCTCTCAGTGCCTCGGATGTCTGGGGATCGTGTGTCTGTGCCACAGCACAGACACCATGTTCTGGTGTCAGTACTGCCGTGGGAATGGTGCAGTTTCCGTGTCTGGTTCCGTGTGTTTGGTGCAGGTGTCTGGAGTTCAGCACCTATACTGTAGATATCTGTGATTTTAAGTGTCTGTTGCAGCACACGTGGAGCAGATGTCCGTGGTTTTGTGTGCATAGTGCAGGGGTCTGTGGTTCAGTGTGCATAGTGCAGGGGTCTGTGGTTCAGTGTGCATAGTGCAGGGGTCTGTGGTTCAGTGTGCATAGTGCAGGGGTCTGTGGTTCAGTGTGCACAGTCCAGTGGTCTGTGGTTCAGTGTGCATACTGCAGTGGTCTGTGGTTCAGTGTGCATACTGCAGTGGTCTGTGGTTCAGTGTGCATAGTGCAGGGGTCTGTGGTTCAGTGTGCACAGTGCAGGGGTCTGTGGTTCAGTGTGCAAAGTCCAGTGGTCTGTGGTTCAGTGTGCATACTGCAGTGGTCTGTGGTTCAGTGTGCATACTGCAGTGGTCTGTGGTTCAGTGTGCACACTGCAGCGGTCTGTGGTTCAGCATGCACAGTGCAGGGGTCTGTGACTTTAAGGGTCTGTTTAGCAGCATGCATGCTGCAGGTGTCTGTGCTTTTGTGCAGTCTTCACTGCCCCAGTGCTAGCCAGTCCGAGGCAGAGCAGCACAAAAAAGAGAGAGAGAGAGAGAGACTGAGTGCAGGTTCACACCCGCTCTTTGAGAGAGGATCACCTTTACACAAAGCAAAAGGAGACCAGAGAGCCAGGAGGAGTGCGGAGTGGGAGGGGGCGAAAGGAGAGAGGTTCAGGTTCAGACAGGGGATCTACGTACAGCTCTGCTTTCAGAAGTCCCCCCCCCCACGGACCAACAGGCCTGCCAGCCAGGACTCAGTGAAAAACAACTATTATGTTTTCAAACGTAAACTGACACAATCGCTCAGAACTGCGCTAAACTTTACTGGACAGGGCTAGGCTGTGCTGTGCTGTGCTGTGCTGTGCTGAGCAGGGAACGGGTTCCACTCCTGTTCTCACTGTACACCCTTCAGTCTGTTCACTGCGATTTGAGCGTTTCGGCCGGTCGAGCCTTTCAGACTGTTAGAGAGAGAGATTTGTGTGAGGCGGCTGATGAAACGAGGGCAGAAACAAAAGGACGGACGAGGAGCAAACATTAGGGACACGGCTCACGGAAGACGTCCTTTTATCCGTTTCAGCCTTAAAAGCAATCCGAGCACTGGAAAGGGTACACACTCTCGCGCGCACACACACACACGCATGCATGCACACACACACACACACACACACACACGCATGCATGCACACCCGCACACACGCATGCACGCACACACATGCATGCATGCACACCCGCACACAGGCACGCACGCACACATGCATGCCGAACACACATGCACACGCGCGCGCGCACACACACACACACATGATTTCATCACGTCGCCCAGTGATATAACTGTGTTCTGAACCGATCACTCAGTCAGCGTGTCTGGACTCACACTAATCTGGTTTGGACGGATCAGGGAGCTTTGCCTGGTCAGAGAGGCACTGCTGTCCAGAGGTCTCTTAACTGTAGCTGTGCAACCACACCAGCTGAGCACAGGCAAACCACCCCCATCGTCAGAGCGACAGACACACACCCACAAACCAGCCAGGCTACTGCGGTCAAGTCCAGCATGCCACACAATGACCAGGTCTAACAGTGTACATGGGCAAAGCTCCAAATGCATCTCCCCTTCCAAAAACACACGCTTTAAATAAATGGATCATTGATCCATAGATCGCTTTAACATGCTCATCCCTCAAGAGCATAAGCCACTTAACAGGGCTGGAAAGCAAATTAAGTTTCATAGAGCAGGCTAGGACTCCGGCGCCCAAAGCTTGACACCTGGGAACGCTGCAGCACAACGCTAGGCTACAGACAAGAGCCGCAGTATTTCCAAACACTTCGGTCAGAGAACATGTTTAACGTGGAATAGCTTACATCATACGATTAGTCTATATTTAGTGTGAAATAATTGCATACAGTACATTCTGGCGAATGCGCGAGCCGTCTCGTCGGTTGAATATTAACGGTCCCCAGTTATTTCACCCTTTGTTAAGAACAGGACGTGCGGACTGAGCGGTTTCCACTTCCACAAGCACTGGTGTGGTAGCGCCCGTTGCTACTTCCAAATCCAAACATAATTTTCAATGAAGGAAGTGGCGGAATGCAGCCGGGCGGAATTAACAGCGTCTCAGAAACTTTACACAATAGGCCCATTTTAAAGTCTGTTTTTTAACGCAGCCTGGGCTGGCTGCTTTTGTCCGCGCTGCTGCTACTGGAAATCCACAACGGGGGAAAAGGTCGGACGAATCGCAGGTGAACAAATGCGGCCTGTTTTTTTGGGATGTGGGGCGAGGTTGGGTGGGTGAGGACATTAAGGTGTCATTATTTTGTATGCAAGCAATCTTCAATACCTGCATACTTTCCATTTCCAACACAGACAATTATACCTGAAACCCCAGTTTACCCAGCTCATTATATTGATTGGACATTCGATTTCCATTTCAATAGAAACTGGGGTTTCAGGTATAATCGTCTGTGTTGGAAGGTATGCAGGCATTGAAGACCGTCTGCATAAAAAGAATGGTGACACAGATTCCACGGTCTCTGTGAATCCGGAGACAAAAGGGTTTTGTTTTGCTAGTCTCCTCGTCCTCAGGTTTCCAAGCAAGAAAGAGGAGGAAAACCTTAAGACTCAAGTGTGTCTCTCCACGTGACATTTTAATGAGAAGTGGCCGATACCAACAACGTGGCCCATCGGGACTAATCTGAACTGCAACCATGACAACAAATCCTGAATCCTGACCGCCGTATCGATCAGTTACCTAGCCTACCTCAAGGAAACGCAATAGGCTACCGAGCAACGACTATAGATGACAGCTCGACCATTGAGCAATCTAGGCTATTACTGTAAACCACCCAGATGTGGAGTCGTGCTCGTGTAGGTTTCTGAAAATTCGTGTCTTAATCAAAATCCATTTTGATTTACTGTGGGCGTTCATTTCTCCCGAAGATTCCCCAGGTGGGTGTGCAGTTAGTCTGTAGGCTAACTGATTAGTCAGCAGCCTGGTCCAAGGCCGTTGGTTTCTGTGCACACGTCTTAAATAAACATTAAGTTAGCGATTTTAGCATCTATTTTGGCCTTTCAAACCTAATCACTCACAATGTTATCGGTAAAGCTAACTGTATGGAATTACAAATCAGCATAATTCCAATGTTAATTCGGGCTACGGGGAGCATCCCAGGGTAGCCTAGTCTTAGCGTTTAAAAACGTCTAACGTTACGGGTCATGAAGCAATTGCACAGGGGTCTTAATTCAACACATCACATTTAACGAATTAGGCTACATCAGCGCATCCCCAAAATAAATTTCTTAACAACACAGAACAGTCACATTTCATATATCTATAGTTACCCCTTTTTCTTTAATGTTTCGGAGAAATAAGTTGCCTTTAGCGGTCATTACGACTGTGTTGTCGTTTTGCTATGCGACAACTGAGATGAGACAAATCGGCTTAGCTAAATTCAATCGTAATACATTCCTCACAATAGCGACACAAGCAACAGTGGGAAAAAATATAGATATATATGCAATTTCACAGCCGCAGCTACAATCATCCCAATCTGTCAACTAATATGAAGGGGGAAAGCGTTTTGTGATAGTACGTAGCCTAAGTGTGTTTGTGTTTGGCATAGTTTTACGTCCCGAGACAGAGCAAGGGCAGTTATTCTGCTTAAAATACTGAGCTAACCATGCTCGCCTACCTCTACGGTCTTTGTGTACCAGAAATCGCTGAGTCCACACTCGAATGTGCAGTTCACCTTCATGCGCTATTCATTACAACTGACAGACGAGAAAAGGGGAGCTGGGACTGAGAAACGTTGAAAAGAATTTTTAAAAAATGTATAGACACATATACCTGCAGTTCCGTACGCTTTCGCCAGAAGCCATCCCAGACTAGCACATATTTTGGCTCGAGTAAAATCGTACTGATCCGATGGTTTTACGTCCGGGACCGCAAGAGTCCTCCTCGTCGCATTTGAATCCACCATAGTAGAATCCATGGACTGGCCGAGGGGAGGGGAATGGATGACAAACCGAAAGAGGAGGTAGAGGCGAAAGACGAAAAAGAATAATCAAACGGTCATTTTATTCGTATCCCAGAGTACTGAAGCAGAAGAGCACGAGTGTGTTGGCGTTTCAGTCGGCTTAACGTTAGTGAAGAAACACCCAAAACCGTGGCTTTTCGGTCCTTGAAGTGCGAGGTCGTTTGTTGAGAAGGTGATCTCTGTTGTAGAGGCGAGGCCCCGTCGGCGTTAGTATAAAAACTATATTATATATTGACCTGGATTTGCCATACGCCCATCGTAGCGTGTTTTCTGAGCCGCGGAGAGCACAGCACTGTAGCTGACCGACCAAATTCCAGGTGCTCTACATTCACGTCAGTCATTTCGTCAATGTCCAATCATGTTAGAGGGTGAGGGGAAGGCAGCTAGAATGGGCGGGCTTTAGAGCGTGTGAACGTAACCAGCAGGTACGCAGGTGAATTGCCCAATGAGACAGGTGCAGTACAGGTAAAACTGGCCATGTGTTACACAAACCAGAAAAACACACATACACCAAGGAGTTAGTTTCATTCGTGAGAAATGAATTAAGTTTTATCATAACAATAGCCTATTGTTTTTCACGTTTTGCAACAATGTAATCGTATGTGGCATTCAGCCATGTCAAGAAAAAAAAAATCCGCATTTTTTAAATATTTCCAGAAATAATAGGTGGCTGTGCCCGGAAGAGGTACAAATAATATTATGCGTAGTTGTTATATAGTGTCTGAAGACTACGCACAAAACTACACTAGAACAAGGATTAACTAAGGATTCACTTTTTTTCAGTAGGCTACCTAAAACCTCCTCTCGCATGTCCGGGGTGATGGGGTGACCAAATATCTGAATTTTCCGTTCGCGCACACTGGGACCTTGACTACTGGACATTGCCCTCTTACAGTGCCGCCCGTAGCCCTCCTCCCCGCTGTAAATAATCTAGATAATTTGTGGAGCCAATGCTTGTCAAACACAGACATTAATAAATAACAGTGGATGTCTTTGAATGCCGTGTGTTGCGAAACGTCCGGACAGAGTCACAGATCCCAATCCCATGCGGACGGCTCGTCACATTCCCTGTGTTTAGGACTTCTGCCGATCCCACTCTGGTAAATTAGACTACTGGAGAATCTCGCGCAGTATGACGCCTATAAACAATTATCTGCTAGGAACGGAAGTAGGACTGCCAGGACGTCCATAGGGAAATAGCCTCTGTATCCAACTATCCGGTAAGTGTGAGTGGTAGATTATTTTATTCTGTATTTAATTTAATTTGATTTAATTTACTTTAGAACACATTTACATTTTTGGCGTTTAACAGACACTCCTCCAGAGTGACTTACATAAATGACAATTTTCATGAACCCCATATATTCAGCTCAGCGTTTACTGAAGCAATTCCGGTAAAGCACCTTGCTCAAGGGTGATACCACGCCTGGAAGTTTAACCTCCAACCTCAGAGTTACAAGGTAGCTAATAGGTCTGTGTAATATCAGGTACCACGCTGCAATATGTATCACATACCACCACAGTGCACAGTAGCCATGTTTCAGAGCATTATCCGGCATTGTTAGTGCATAAAGGTAAATATTTAACAACAGAATAAATATCTGGTCAAATACCATGGCATGCATGGCATGATTCTTGCACAAAATTGCTCCAGAAATGGTTATATCCTGGTGCTGTGGGAAAAAAACCAGTGAAGAGTCTGCTATAAAGGCCCATTCTGCCTCAGGCAATGTTGACAAAAACACTGCTGCCTTTCTGGAATTAGTCTCCTCCTCACTGTATTCTGAAACCGTGAGTTAGTGGAGTCCACGCCTTCCACCCGCTTTACCTGATGTGAAATGCTTTAATACATATACATTTCCCCCTGTTCTTTTATCCAGCACAGGCACGGCTTGTTTTGCTGCCATGGTTACTTGGTGCTGGTTTAATGGAATTAAGCATTTAAAAGCACTCTGAATGAATGTAACAGGTTTGCCCGTGGCAAGTACAGCCTGCACGCACTGCTTTCAGACGAACGGCTAGCCACAGACAGTGAGGAGTACTGTACCTACAGCAGGTGCCTGCTTTACTCA
Source organism: Anguilla rostrata (assembly GCF_018555375.3). Taxonomy (NCBI): domain Eukaryota; kingdom Metazoa; phylum Chordata; class Actinopteri; order Anguilliformes; family Anguillidae; genus Anguilla; species Anguilla rostrata. The sequence continues at coordinate 25,640,296 of NC_057949.1, forward strand.
GTTAAATATGACGTGCATCTCCCCCATCCATCCCCTGGAACCCTTTACTCTTCAAAAAAACAAAATGCCTTGATTCTTCTTTCACTGTCACCCCTCCCCTCTCCCTCCCTCCCTCCCTCCCAGAGTACAGGGGAAACAGGAGGCCCCAATGCCCTCTTGGCGTAATTTCGCAAGCAGATTAAAACACAACTATTTTAATCTCATTAAGAGGGAGCACCCTTTTCTTTTGCCCTCATTATTATTTTGTTTTCTTTCTTAGAAGCCATCCATTTTCTTTTCAGGACTTCTCCAAGGATTACATAGAGGAGAAAACACACACACACACACAAACACACACGCAAGTATATGAAGCTGAGCTGTAACAAATCTTTAAGAAGCATTAATGTTAAATTTACGCAACACACACACACACACAGTACAGCGACATGTGACGCCACATTCCAAGTTGCATGTTCTGGAGCAGTTTTCTGTCTGAAAAGCGCAGCAAATGGCTCGCATTATCAGGCCCGAGGATGGAATTCTGACCAGGCTGGCTCAAGTGGGCAATATACACATTGCAAAAAAAAAGAAAAAATTGTTTTGTGTATAGTGGGAAAAAAACAAACTCTGAATGTGCATATAGCATTCTGTGAAGTAGGGAGTGAGAGGGAAGAGGAAATGCATCCAAGTCTTGTTTTGAAAAGGAAAGCAAGGAGTGGGAGAAGCACAGGCAAACTGACCTTTCCAGATGTTTCCAAGATTTCTGGGTAATGGCACGGATTAACTGGCTTATTGATAATTTGGTGAAGGAGAAACACATACACACATACACTCACACACACTCACATGCATACATGTAAGTGTACACTCACATCCCTTGCACGTGCACACTTAGTCACACATAAGTACACAGACTTGCATACTAACATGCACATACACACAGCACAGACAGGCAGGAAATGGGGCTGTTTGTCAATTTTGATCTCTTCCATCCTGGGAATTTCACTTTCAACTCTTGTTTCTACTTGAACAGTCACAGAAATATACCCATTGTGTGTTGTCCGAGAGAGAGAGAGAGTGAGCGAGCGAGCAAGGCAGTGATTGTGTAATTATGAGTGGGTGTGCAAGTGATTGTAACTGTAAGCGAGTATGCACGTGCATTTGTGTCTATATATATATATATATATATATATATGTATATACACACAAACATAATATATAGTATATTTGTATGTGACTAAGTGTGTTCTGGATAGCAGGGTTTCACCGTCTGGCAAAGAGGGGAGGAAATCTTACGCACGGTGACACTATGGGACCTGAATTCCATCATCCTTCCCATTCCACTCCTGTGCCAGTGACCACCAGCTCCGCCGGGTACCTCAACTGGTCATGAAGTCAATTAAACATGCGGTTAAAGTATCAGTGTGGTGCGATCAATGAGGAGGGTTGACTCATCCTCAAGGGCTCCATCTTCTGGCCACAACCTTTAGCACAACTCTGACCCATACCAGAGGTAGTGGCGACACCTTGTGGTTATAAAAGGTTATTACAGCATTATCAGTTTCACAGTTTTACAAATACTTGTGAATACACGTATGCAGAAAAGACAGTGGGTGAGCTGAAGAAGTAGTTGCATACTCAGATAGCTAAGTCCTAAAATCTCCTTTCTATAAACACAAACAGGTATAGGTTCAAAGAAGAATATACTTTTCAGTGATAATTGTAAAGTTTAGCAGTTTTCTTCTGGGCGGCCTCTAGTGGCCAGACAAAAATACTGCAGCCCACTTTCCCGCTTTTTCTCACGTGATGAAAATAAGTGCTGAACTGTACAAGAGGAACACACTAACCTCAGAAAGAGAATCTTGTTTTTGAAGCGCTGCTTTTGAGCTTTTTCCACTGAATGACGCTGTGTCTTCGAAAGGCAAGACCTCATCCGCAATCATTAGACTACTGAGCACAATAGTGGAACTGCAAAAGACATTACCCATCAGATCCGTTCAGGAAGTCTGTTTCAGGGCCAAAGAGACAGTTTGGCCTGAGCTCACAATGCTCCTAGTGGAATCCCCATGGTAACAACAGCTATGGTCAGGATTTGATACCAGTCCAAGAGGCAATTATGTTTACAGTACATTCTCACATTTAGCAGGCACTCTTATATAGAGAGACTTACACAGAATACATTTATACATACAATTCATTTATACTGGTGGATATTTTTAGTGAAGCAATTCAGGTCAAGTACACTGCTAAGGGACCCAGTTGGGAATCAAGCCTACAGTTTAGGAGTTGCAAGCCCAGTTTCCTAGCTATTATATCCCACCCCATCCCACCCAACCCCACCCCCCGCCCACACACACTTCACTGCACCAAGGTCTGTTTTACATTTAGCTGAGGCAAGAAGAGACCAGTCATCCCGCACTGCCAAGGACACTATATACCACCGTATTATATTACAGTAAAGTATATTATGACACATTCGTCTCGTAGATGATTTTACCTATTGGAGCTGGTACGACATAGCTGGTTTTTAACGGCATTAACTGTCATACATAAAATGTAGATAGCTACGCTGCCTCAGTGTTGTGCAAACTTGAGTTAAATGTAGATATCTTAGTTCATCATCCCCTTAGAATTAAAATGTGGCATTACAGTTTTGAGAAATTATAACGACAGTAAGTTTTAGAAGGATTGAAGAAATATGTTATTCACGTTTTATTGATAATGTGCTGGGTCTTACATACTGAAGTTCTCCTAGCATTCATAGGAGAGCTACAGACACAGAGTATGAAGCATGTAGCCAAAATCGTGCATCATTTTTGATCACGTTAAAACTGGAAACTGCTGAAACATCACAAAATCTTGAGTCACATCTGTATTTGCCAGAATCTTTTTTAGAATTCATACTCTGTGACTGCGGTGACTAGTCAGCTCCACTTCCCAGTCAGACCGCGGGTGTGCAAGAAGCACAAGTGATTACTCATTTGCATACCACCAACGGTTTTGGAGTTAAATAAATAAATAATAATCTGCCATCTGTGAAGGTGATTAAAAGTGAGGGGGAGGGGAGGGAGGAAACCCCAACTGTATTTAGGCTTGTGACCTTCATAAATGAAATACGGTAAATATTTAAATATTATAAATGCTTATTAATTCAGATGGGGGAAATCCCATCGCTGGGGTGACCTAGTCAAACGGCAAGTCTCAACAGCGTCGTGTAGGGACCGATTCATACTAAAACATTGAGGGTGACGTATCTGTGTCCCCCCCCAAATCTACGCATTTAGCCTAACCACACCACCGCACAGCCTTTACTATCATCCCTACACCACACTGCCGCCTTTCCACGTGACAGTAAAACAGCGTGTCATCCTCCTGATTTTTCGGGGACGCAACTTCCGCCGACAACAGTTAATGGAGCCTGGAAATCTCACATCCTGCAGGGTCAGACAGTGGGCCTTGATCCAGGGGTTCCCGTCAGATAGGAAATAAAGTAGCCGCCTAAGCAAATCAAATGGCCTAGTTCCACTTTGGCACTATTATTTGTCTGTCACTGGGCCCTGTTTTAAGAGCCAAAATGTGATGCAACTTCCACTGGAAAGGCAACGGAAAAGGGGGCGGGGGAGGGGGAGGGGAAGCCGCGATTACCACAAAGTCCCTAGTAAAAATACAGGGTTGTAATATGATACAAATCTTAGCCCCTTTCTCTCAGCCGTACTGGTTATTTGGTTATTTGGTTTGGAATGAGACCAATGACATGCCTGTGTGTGATACTGCGCCAGTGCTCAACAAGTACAGTGCCGCTATGTGTTTATAAAACGGTTTATAGACAAGATGTATTGTAGCGTACTGAGCTTCCACACTGATGCTACAGATCAGATGCAGACCTGGACAGTCGCAATTTTTCATGAATCTTAAAAAATAATAATAATAATAAAAAAAAAGGTTCTTCTCAAGTATCAAAGGGCTGAGAGGAATTAGGTGTTGAGCTGCATTTGGCCTTCGAACAGCCAGCTGAATAGTCCTGTTCTTCGCGAAATTAAACAATACGATCTCCCAGGATAGGGTGACATTGCGTTCACACCCCTGGCTTTTTTGCCAAATCAGGGAAGGTACCTAGCGTGCCAATTCTGCAGTCCTGTCAGGACCTGCAGTTTGTTTGTCAAGCAAAAACATGCAATCCTGTAACCTTTACCAAAAAGACAACGCATTGCAGGTTGTTTTGACGGTCGGTGCTTTCCATAATATGCTACGGTGCGTCGGAGCTGGTACGTATTGTTTTTAGGAAACCACCATCATTTACGTAGGTCTCGAAAACAAAATCGATACCAAAAGCGCTCACACAGGTAGGCGTAAATTCACAAATGTCTCGCAAAACGAAGCATTGCATTCAAAACTGACGTCCCATTTTTTTTTCGAAATGAAACATTCGCATACACGTGCTATTGTGTGCATAGCTCTTACTGCATAGCCCTTCCGCACTGGTGTGCTAAGAATGTCATTTCAAAATGTTCATCTGTTTTCATCATATCATAACTACTTAACAGATGACCGTTGAATAAATACCATGTGGACAGTTAAAAAAAATTATTTCAAAGTGTTTTGCCATCTTTCTCCAACTCTTGAAATTCCTCTTCCTCAGTCTGCTCAGTGTTCTTCCTTTACTTTACAAGACAATTAATCTTTCGCTGCGTTCTATTCCAAAGGTTCGGCCGCTAACTGCACAGTGAAGAGCAGAGGCGTCACTAGGGGGGTGCGGGGGGTGCGGACCGCACCAGGTAACACCATCAGAGCGGGGTGGCACCGAAATGACTGGCAATACATTTGTTTTCCATAGGAAGCATTCTTTTTTGCGTAGGAGGCATTCTTATGCCCCTCCCCCCCATCGACAACATCGGCTGAATAACAAAGCGTTTTGCAGAAGTGCGAGTGTGTCTGCACTTTTTGTACTTTGGATAAAAGAGTCTGCCAAATAAATGTAATGAAATGCGAATGGCATTTCGCAGAAATAGCCCAGTTGTTAACACATAAGCTTCCAACTTTTGCTCATTGTGACCCACGGTATCAGCTTGTGTGTGTAAAACATTAAAACAAGAAGAACTATTAATGAGAGGGAAAGCGAACCTGGCAGCACAGCCCTTCCAGGGTAGTAGCCTGGTCACACTGGTGGTTTGTAGAGCCCGCTCTGATCTAGGAGGTACAACTCAGATCAGCAAACAAAGGGCAAACTCTGATATCAGTTCAATTAGTCACAGTTCACAGAGTCAATGTCACGCCTCCCTCACTGGCTGCCTTAACCACGTTGAGGGCAATTTAATAGGTCACTGCACTAATCTGGGGAGGTCAAATAAACAGCACTAGCAGCTGACCACCAGGGGGCACCAGATAATCAGTACACGCCTACATGCATTTCTCCATCTGGGAAAAAGAAGTGGATGAACCTGTGTGTGTGTGTGTGTGTGTGTGTGTGAGGTCACTTCCTGGTCGGGTTTGAGAAACGGCGCTGGAAAGTTGGCAGCGTTCCCAGAAGCGGGGCCTCATGGGTGTGATCCATTCGGCGTTCCCACCCAGGAAAACTGGATGTCTGACAGAGACCAGGCCTGGAACAGAGCCTCCGGCATCCCCCCCCGCCCCCCGCCCCCGCCCGCCCCACCCCCCCGCGCTCCGCCCGCCCGCCCCCGCCACCCCGCCCCCCCCCTCCGCCCCTCCAGATGTGGGAGAACAGAATGCGCAGTCACAGTTATCTCACCCACACGGCCATGGCTGCTTTAACATTGAATTTATTCATTTATTAAAAAAAAAAAAAAAAAAAAAACTAAATAAATGACATTAGCATACAAGCTTTTTTTGCGTACCTCTGTTAGTGTTTAGGATTGTACCGATTTTACAAAGGCAGGGTGCTACGGAAAAGCTATTGCACACACAACATTCAGAACATTACACACATACATGTTACACACGTGATATAGGTATAATACGAGGCATTCTTTGTCCACAGGGTTACATGGATAGGTACACTGCAATAGAACATAAATGTATGCATGTATGTATTTCTGCTAATGGTAAATGGGTGAGTTGGTGGGTGTTTGATTTTTGTAGTGCGGGGGGTAATGTGTGTAGTAAACGTGTGTGTGCGCGTGTGTGTGTGTGTTCGGGAAACGGAAGAATAGTAGTAAGTTTTGGTTTTCTGAAAGTTGTCTTTAGAAATGAATTTGATCTCTTCACTCATATCTGAAATGCTGTTCTGGTATTTCAGTCAGGTTGTGTGTGCATGCGTGTGTGTGCGTGCGTGCATGTGCGTGTGTGTGCGTGTGTGTGTGTTTGGGAAGGGGCTGAACAATAACGGTGGCATGAAAGTCGTCTTTGGAAATTAATTTGATCTGTTCACTCAAATACGCTCTGAAATGCTGTTTTGGTATTTCAGTCAGTTTGTGTGTGCATGCATGTGTGTGAGTGTGTGTGTGTGTGTGTATGTTCAGTAATCAATCAATACTCCAATACTCAATAATACTGCCAATACTGGAGCTCAGGCTCCCAACACTTCATACTTCCCCTCTTCCTCCTGCAACAGGTTTTTTAACTGCGCTCAGACACAGGTAACAGACACTGGGTCACCGTGCCTTAAACACAGGAGTCTGGGGAGGATCACATTAGTACCCAATAGTGGAGAAAAAAAAAAAACACACACACACACACACATAAGTCTAAATACAAGAGTCAGGATTTCATGCAGTACATTGAAGCAGGGTAATACAGTGTGTGTGTTTATAGTGGAGCGTACCACTGCAGTCTGTCCCTCTCACCCGAGTCCAGGCTGACAAGCTCCCAGGGTCAGTCTCTGTGCAGTCATGCGTCGCCGTGGAAATCATCACGTTTCCCACGTTCACGCGCAAGTGCAATTTCATAAGTTTGGCTCTGTGAAAACTTTACACTGACGTATAAAACCAGGCAAAAAAAAGAGTTCTGTCCAAGATCACTCACACCGGCACTGTTCTGGGCACGCAGACTGCAGTCGTTGCTAAAGTCAGTGACCAGGTGCATTGTGGGATCTCCTTTGTCTTTGTGATATGACACCGATTTCATCTATTTTCATTTACTACCTCAGAATTCAGCAAGGTAACTGCAAAGTTACCCAGCTAAGATTGTGAATTCACTTAGCGGTGACAGCGAATGCATTTGGCTATGATTGTGAAATCACAGAGGAATGATCATGAATGCATTTGGCTATGATTGTGAAATCACAGAGGAATGATCATGAATGCACTGGGGGGATGATTGTGCAATCACAAAGGAACGATCATGAATTCACTGAGTGGATGATTGTGAAATCACAGAGGAATGATGATGAATTCACTGGGTGGATGATTGTGAAATCACAGAGGAATGATGATGAATTCACGCAGTGGATCATCGTGAAATCACAGAGGAATGATGATGAATTCACTGGGTGGATGATTGTGAAATCACAGAGGAATGATCATGAATGCACTGGGTGGATGATTGTGAAATCACAGAGGAATGATCATGAATGCACTGGGTGGACGACAGTGAAATCATAAAAGAACGGCAAGCGAATGCCGTCGCGCGGGGACCGCAGACTCGCTCAGGATTGGCTGCTGACGCACTCGCCTCGCATCGCGGACACACTCGGCTGTGACTGTGAACACACTCGGCTGTGACTGAACACACTCGGCTGCGACTGAACACACTCGGCTGCGACTGAACACACTCGGCTGTGACTGAACACACTCGGCTGTGACTGAACACACTCGGCTGTGACTGTGAACACACTCCCACCCCTCCCTCCCCCTCACCCCCCCCCGCCTCAGACGCTGGTACAGTCCTGCATGATGGGCGTGGACTGCTGCTCCTGCTTGTGGGTGCAGTGCTCCATGGAGCTGGTGCTCTTGAGGGGCAGCAGGCAGGGGTGGGCGGTCTGGCCGCAGTGCAGCAGCCCCCAGCAGCAGAGCACGCGCAGGAACTCGCGCCGCATGTCCTTGCTCCGCAGCGTGTAGATGAGCGGGTTGAGCGCCGAGTTGAGCGTGGCCAGGCCGAAGAAGACGTCGGCGTGGGAGAGCACGGGGCAGGACGCCATGTCGCACGACGTGTCCAGCAGCAGCACGCTGAAGGCGGGCAGCCAGCACACGATGAACACGCCCATCACGATGGTGACCGTCTTCAGCAGGGCGTACGCCGGCGAGCTGGCCGCCTCCTGCTGGCTGTGGCGCACGATCAGGTAGATGCGCACGTAGAGGATGACGATGGACAGCAGGATGGCGCTGAAGATGGTCACCACGAAGAAGATGTAGCGGGTGGAGTAGAGCGGCAGCACGGTGGAGCACTCGTGCAGCGCGTCCATGCAGTTCCAGCCCATGATGGGCAGCCCCCCCAGCACCACCGAGGTGGCCCAGCAGGTGCCGATCAGCAGGAACATGCGGCACGTCTTGTTGGAGCCGTACACCTTCACCTTGGTGATAGCGATGTAGCGCTCGATGGCGATGGCCAGCAGGCTGAAGACGGAGGCGGCCAGGGCGATGAAGGCCGTGCCCTCGCGGATGAACCACTGCACGGGCACCAGCCGGAACGTCCGCGGGCCCGACAGGAAGATGTTGGCGATGTAGGCGGAGCCGGCCAGCAGGTCGGAGAAGGCCAGGTTGCCGATGAAGAAGAACATGGCGGAGTGGAACTTCTTGTTGCGGAAGACGGCGACGAGCACCAGCAGGTTCTCCAGGATGATGATGCCGCAGATGAGCACGAAGAAGACGTTGAGGCCGCTGAGGCCGGCGTCGCTGTCCATGCGCACCTGCAGCTCCCTCTGCGTCAGGTTCTTGGCCAGGCGGTAGTGCACCTGGATCACCGACTGGTTGTAGTACTGCTGGTACTTGGAGTTCCTCATGGCAGGGGCGTGCGCGCACGGGGTCATTCACACGGCTGGCGGTGGGGGGTGGGGCCGGGAGGCCACGCCCATTCCAATATCACACCTCAGCAGCCAATTGGGTCGGTCGGGGGCGTGGTCAGGGGCGGGGTTACTGTCAGGAAACAGAACAGAACAGGAAAAAAAAAAAAAAGAGCGTTACATGATCAGCTAGCAAGCGATTAATACAGATCTGAGGACGGGGCAGGAGACAGAGAATGGAGAACAGGGCATTCCGTTGTGAAATCAAGAGCGCCCTGACGTGACCGTTTCATAAAGAATCCTCACACAGAGGAAGGATGTTTGGCAAGGTTTCACAACCGAGCTCCGTTTGTTTGAAGTACAAACCTTTCTAAGTGTTTGAACTTACCCAGGTGGGGAAAAACAACAGCTAGGGTGTCATATGAAAGCCACATGCTTGTGCGCTCAGCGACATGCGATCTCACGCACAACAAAACACACATTATCGGTCATATCGCCTTCCAGGGTGACCTACGCCCTTCATTCAGAGAAGGTCAGGAAAAAAAGGTCCCGTTTCAATTAAATGAGCTGTGCTTTTACAATACAGGTTAAACAGCGATAGAAAAAAGGCTGATTGGTGTCTGTTTGGAGAAGAGGATGCTGGGAGACTGTGGCTGCGGTCTGCAGACTCCTGAAGAACAGTCAGCAGAAACATGCTGATCACAGGAAACGAGGCCCAAAATTAGACTGAGCGTGCAGCCGTCACTTCTCCCAGTGCTGAGCTTGCATTCACCGAGACCTCTGCACTGAACACGCGCTGACCTGCGCACTGAACACGCGCTGATCTACGCACTGAACACACTGACCTCTGCACTGAACACACTGACCTGCGCAGTGAACACACACTGACCTACACACTGAACACGCGCTGATCTACGCACTGAGCACATGCTAACCCGCACACTGAACACACACTGACCTACACACTGAACACGCGCTGAACCACACACTGAACACACACTGACCTGCGTACTGAACACACGCTGAGCACACGCTAACCTGCAGAACGAGCGCACACGCTGACCTGCCCACTAAGCACACGCTGAACTGCACACTGAACACACAATGACCTGCGCACTGAACACACAATGACCCGTCACCAACCAAGGAAAAGCAATTCCAAGGGTAACTCCAGCTCTTGAACGAGCCACCGCCAGCTTGTCCTGTGTCTCCGCTCTCTCTGGGCTTGTTCCGCCACTGCCATTGCAGCAGCTAGCTAGCTAGCTAGCAACAAACACCCTGCTGAAATCCCACACCACAGGCTCTACCCACCGCTCCGCACACACAAAGAAAGCCACGCCCAGAAACATCCCAAACACATTTCGGAATAACAGACGCAGGTAAAAGGTGCACAGCGTTTTGGCGAAGCTGCATAAAGACAGAGTATCGGCAGCGCATCACAGATACGCCTCGGCGCGGTTATTTCATAATGTTTTCCAGGTGGAAATCCTGCATAGCGTGCCTTCGTGCCTCTGAGCGCTGGATTTTTGCCCCTCAGGAATGTGGTCCGAATGCATGTCGAACACAGCCTGGGAGCCAGAGCGCGTGTTACTTTAGCGCTCAGGAATATTCGCTGCTCCCCCCCCCCCCCCTCGCCCCAACCCCCGCCCCACCCCCAAAGTACAAAATAAACTCATGGTCTATCACTCTCTCACACAGACACGCACACACACACCCACGCAGACACACAGACACGCACACACACACCCACGCACACAGACACGCACGCACACACACACACACGCACGCACACACATATGAAGACAAACGAACACGCAAGGCGGTGGAGTGGAGGTATTCGTCCCACTCGCACAAGCAGGCCCCATCTCAGCCTGGCTAGAGACGCTGTTCTCGCCCCGACGCAGAGTCCAGAGATAACGGGGGAATCCGCAACTCCGCCGCAGTCTGGAGCAGGCATTCCTCACCATTGTGCTCACCACCGCCCCCCCCCCTCCCCACACACACACAATGACCTCTACAAACTGCACAAAGAATCCCTCCCCAAACCTGTTCTGTCCTGTGCCAGGACCTGAAACATTCAATCAACCAGTCAATCAATCAATCAATCCGCAACAGATCACAAGCACAGCACTTCACTGTGGAATTTTCCAGGGGGAAAAAACTGCACACACACACACACACACACACACACACACACAAAATAAGTCTAGAAAGGAGGTATTTGAGCCAAACGTGGGGAAAACTGGAAACAAGGCGACTCCCCAAAGCCCTGAAAAACAAAATCAATATCCACCATCCTCACCAGGAATGGAACCTTTTGGCCAAGACTAGCATTTCACTGCTGAAAATCAATTTGTGTTTGTTTTCAGTACAAAGTACCATCGGTACAATCAAAAAAAGCTCCACAATAAGCTCCAGTCTATTATTCTGAGCACTGCTTCAGATCCACCACTGCTTCACACTGCCTGTCAAACAGCATGACATCCAGTCAGCCATTCACAGCAGGTTTGAGAGCATCAGTCCCAGCCCTGGAAAACAATGTTAACGGCCCAGTGACCAGTGACCAGCGAGCGCAACATCGATAAAGCACTAAATGTGAAAACCTACGGCAACCTGACACCATAATAAAAAGCATACATTAAAACAGCTAACATCCATATAAAACCATGAAGCATGCTTTTGCAATTCTGAAGCAACTGCGGGAGGAGGGGGGTAATGGAAGTGGGTCAGATGCGAGAAGTAAGTGAAGCCCAAAATAACACGAAGAAGGCATTCAACCGATGACACTTCGACGGAAATGTGGGACCACACAACACTTAAGAGCATCTGAGGACACACACGCGCACACACACAAAAACACGTAAACACACACACGCATTCAATTTCGCATACACACACACACACCAGCCCAGCTACGCTCCAACACACAGGTGCTACCATACAGGCCTAGCTGTTTTTTCGCACCAACAATAGCCAGCTGACAACTTCCTGCTACAGGAACTAATAACAATGTGTGAAGACTGCTGTCCTTTGGCCTCAGCACCACGACAGAGAGGATGTCACTCTGTCCAACATCACTTCCATTTTGCCCATAAACAGTCCATTTTTCCAGGTTACCAGGTTCACCGGCCTCACGTCCGCCAAAGCTATAAGCACGACGCATTTCCTTTGATTGAGAAGGTCAAAACCTACTCTGCCGCCAAACCTCGCCCTCTGCAAGTATCCACTAGCTCTTAACACAGCGCATTAAATGTGCGGACGACAAAGAACCAGGAGTTACGCTCCTCAAATCAAATCAAATCAAATCAAAATCACTGGAACACCGAATGACCTTGAAGGGATTCAATATTAAATAAAATAAAATAATATTAACACGTTCATGAACATCCACAATGCTCCTCCGGTGTATTGTGCTGCATTCACACCCCATATAAGGTGTTATAACAGTTTTTTGTTTCTTGCCGCAGCACAGCGCAGAAGCTAGCGAAGCGCTAGCGCCCGGTCGCCAAGTGTGGTTATAATGCTGACACTGCAGTGGGTGGAAATCGACTTGATGGCTTAGGTGTGTTTCTGCATCACCTTCACACCTTTTTTATTTTAAGACTAGCCACGAGACTTCATATTTTTTTTAATTAAAAAAAAAAAATGTTTTTAGATTTGTTTCTAGATGATTTCTCACTTTTGTACATTCATTTTCTAAAGTAAATTTACGTACACACAAATTGGCACCAGTCTACTCTAGCACTTTAGGGTCAACTCCACTTAGGGGTCTTTTTTTTTGCACTGGCTGGGTTTAGGGTGTGGAATGGGGCAGGGGGGGGACATACACCAACACTCAGAATACTTTTCCTGATTATATTGGCTGTGTTTTTCAGGGCAATGTGGTTATAAAACTTTGTCTCCTTGCACTGGAGTGTTCCTGTGAAAAGCAGAGTGTTTGTCTTCAGCAGCAGTTCAGTCAGGGTTGAGTCCTTTGGTGAGAACTGAACGCGGAGGTTCCAAGCGGAACACCAAGGGGCACGAGCACAAGTGCAGTCTGTTGCCTTGGAAACGTCGGCCTGTCACAGTGGAAGTGGATGCTACGTGAAAACCTGCCGGTCTGGTTTTGCCCGCTGACCCATCTCAATCGCCGCCTGCGCTGTGCTGCGTTCCATCCAGTCTGCAGTCATAGCAACTACGATCAGCCAGATCAGCTCACTTCCTGCTCTCCAGTCTGGGTGCACGCACGATGCTCTCCACATCGCTGACATGCTTCTGCACTCACATTTCAAAAACAAAAACAAAGGCTCATTTAAATGCGCACACTTGGGCACTGTTTTGAATTAGGCTACTCAGTTTCCATAGTGACTTCTCAAAAATAAGGCATAGGGCAGCAGTAAGGTTTCTCTCAGTGCCATAGGGCAGCAGTCAGGTTTCTCTCTGTGGCATAGGGCAGCAGTAAGGTTTCTCTCTGTGGCATAGGGCAGCAGTAAGGTTTCTCTCTGTGCCATAGGGCAGCAGTAAGGTCTCTCTCTGTGCCATAGGGCAGCAGTAAGGTCTCTCTCAGTGGTATAGGGCAGCAGTAAGGTTTCTCTCTGTGCCATAGGGCAGCAGTAAGGTTTCTCTCAGTGCCATAGGGCAGCAGTAAGGTTTCTCTCTGTGCCATAGGGCAGCAGTCAGGTTTCTCTCTGTGCCATAGGGCAGCAGTAAGGTTTCTCTCTGTGGCATAGGGCAGCAGTGAGGTTTCTCTCTGTGCCATAGGGCAGCAGTAAGGTTTCTCTCTGTGGCATAGGGCAGCAGTAAGGTTTCTCTCTGTGCCATAGGGCAGCAGTCAGGTTTCTCTCTGTGGCATAGGGCAGCAGTAAGGTTTCTCTCTGTGGCATAGGGCAGCAGTCAGGTTTCTCTCTGTGGCATAGGGCAGCAGTAAGGTTTCTCTCTGTGTCATAGGGCAGCAGTAAGGTTTCTCTCTGTGCCATAGGGCAGCAGTAAGGTTTCTCTCAGTGCCATAGGGCAGCAGTCAGGTTTCTCTCTGTGCTATAGGGCAGCAGTAAGGTTTCTCTCTGTGGCATAGGGCAGCAGTGAGGTTTCTCTCTGTGGCATAGGGCAGCAGTAAGGTTTCTCTCTGTGCCATAGGGTAGCAGTAAGGTTTCTCTCACTGTCATAGGGCAGCAGTAAGGTTTCTATCTGTGGCATAGGGCAGCAGTGAGGTTTCTCTCAGTGGCATAGGGCAGCAGTAAGGTTTCTCTCACTGCCGTAGGGCAGCAGTAAGGTTTCTCTCTGTACCATAGGGCAGCAATGAGGTTTCTTTCTCTCAGTGCTGTACGCTGCAAAGGCCAGTAAGTCAATCTTAGCAAGTATTTTATTCTTATATTTAGACTTAATTTTTTACTACAAAAAGATTACCAATGAGCTGAGACAGTTTGACTCATTTCAAGATTGCTCAGTGGGGTAAAACAATTTCACTCATCAAGCAAACAGGAACTTTGACCAAGAAAATATTTTCAACTTGAGAGAAAAAAATTAGATTTTAAGTCTCATTACAAGACTAAAACCACTTGAAGGTGCAGTATGTAAGTTTGTTGTAAGACCATTTTTATTCATACTTTGGAATACTTTAGTACTTGTCAGTATGTGAAGTTTCCTTCACATACTGACAGATACTAATAAATGAAACAAATTATATATATATATATATATATATATATTTATATATAAATGTATATAACTACAAGTATTTGTTGTTTATTGTATATAGTATATTGTGTTGCTTTGGCAACAATAGTTTAATTCCCACATATAAAGTCATAATGAAGCCATTTGGATTTGAATTTGAATTTAAATTCTCGTGAGAACGCGTGAGAGACAGGGAGCTGCGTGACGCCAGGAAGAAGCGAGATTGGTATCACAGGAAACGACGGGAGGTGTGAAATCTGCGGCGGCGGCCGAGCAGAAGCAGCTCGGCCCGTTTTCTGCCATGCTGCGGAAGCCGCTCTCTCAACCCGACGCGAGCAGCCCAACGGCGTGAAAGGTCAGCGCTCCCCTCCGCTCCGGTCCAGACGCCCTCCGCGTTTTAAAATGACAACAGCAGCGCCCCGTCCGCCCCCTGAAACCCAACCTGCAAAGCCACGCCCCTTTCACCTGATCTGGGCGCACAATGGCGCCAGGTGTTGCGTTGCCCTGGAAACACCTGATAAGCGCCAATTAGTGGGCGGGGTCACTCCTGTCCTTCTACCCTGTCAGAATTAATCCACCCAGACTCACAGAGCTCTACCTGCCCCCCTACAACCCCGCCTCCCCCAAATTAGTGGGCGGGGTCACTCCTGTCCTCTACCCTGTCAGAATTAATCCACCCAGACTCACAGAGCTTACCTACCCTAACCCCCAATAGGGGTCCCCCCTCACGCAAATCCACCGACCACAGAGCTACTGCCCCTACACCCCCCCCCAATTAGGGGGTGGGGTCACTCCTGTCCTTCTACCCTGTCAGAATTAATCCACCCAGACTCACAGAGCTCTACCTGCCCACTTATAACCCCGCCTCCCCCCATAATTAGGGGGTGGGGTCACCCCTGTCCTCTATCCTGTCAGAATTAATCCACCCAGACACACAGAGCTCTACCTGCCCCACCCCCCACCAGGGCAGGAAGATTACCTGACCACCCAACCTCCACCCACCAGAGAATCATCTGATTGGCATCAGCTGAACCTGAACAAAAACACCTGTTGTGTCGCCACGGCAGCACAACAACCACAAAGACACAAAACGGCATTTGCTTCTTTTGCTCAGCAGAATCACCGCAAGCGGTTGCTCTCCAACACTGGAGCTCTCCACAGCCGTGAGGCCTGCCCCCAATCGAATGCAACGCACTGTGCAGCTTGAGCCAGCCCACTCTGCACTGAGCACATAACACACCGTTCTCACATCCGCGCAGGAAGCTAACAAAGCGCCACCTTTAACTAGCAAAGAGAAAAAATAGCATGACAAAAGAGAAAGACTTCCCCTTTAATCAGGAAGGTTTTTATGAGTCAACTGTCATCGCTTATCTGAGACCATTTCACAACCAGAATTGAGCTACAACAACCCGAAAGGTCATGCCAGCCCAGAAGAAAATGTATTAGGAGGAGGCCAGTGGCACTCAGAGCTGTGTCTTGACTGCAAACGACCGAAATCCAATCGAATACTATTATTAATAGAAACGCATTAAACCAGCGCTGGCAGACGAAAAAAAAACTACCACTCAGACATTACCATGGGCTGTTCCTCCGATTCCTGCTCACCAAAAGGAGGAGGCTGAGACGTGTGTGAGACGTGAGGAGTTCTGTGAGGCGTTAAGAGACCGATGTGTGCGCTGTGTGTGCAACTCTTGCAGTCACTCGAACTGTGGCGGGCCATGATAAACCACAAAATCAGCACTGTGCACCTCAGGTCCCCTACAAGGAGGCGGAGCCACTCCTCCTGGTTCTGAAGGAAGGGATAAACGTGGGTGGATCTGCCCTACCTCACGGGAAAGAAGGCACTCTCCATTATTCGTGTAACTGACATTATCGCGCAGAGGGGAAGTAAGGCTCGAGTGGACTGCAACACAAGCTATCTCTATCTCAGTCTGTGTTCCTTGTTTAAGGTTCAAATGACAGTTGGTAAGCTGAAACATTTTTAAAAAGTGTAAAAATAGAGCTGAGCCACCCCTTAGAGTCTCCTAAATATCCTTGTGCACCGAAGCAGTGTTCCCCACCAATACACCCTTTGTGTGTGTGTGTGTGTGTGTGTGTGTGTGTGTGTGTGTGTGTGTGTGTACATGCAGAGTTGAGTGGCTCAGTTAGCAAAGGCACTCACCAGGAGAATAGTTTTGGCCCTAGAGTGACTCACTCAGTAAAGGCTCAGTGACTGACCAACTGTCAGTAAAGGCTCCGTGACTGACTGACTTGGTCAGTAAAGGCTCAGTGACTGACCAGCTCTCAGTAAAGGCTCAGTGACTGACCAACTATCAGTAAAGGCTCAGTGACTGAATGGCTCGGTCAGTAAAGGCTCAGTGACTGACCAACTATCAGTAAAGGCTCAGTGACTGACCAACTGTCAGTAAAGGCTCAGTGACTGAATGGCTCGGTCAGTAAAGGCTCAGTGACTGACCAACTATCAGT
Source organism: Anguilla rostrata (assembly GCF_018555375.3). Taxonomy (NCBI): domain Eukaryota; kingdom Metazoa; phylum Chordata; class Actinopteri; order Anguilliformes; family Anguillidae; genus Anguilla; species Anguilla rostrata. Next base: position 25,657,286 of record NC_057949.1, read on the forward strand.
AAAGGCTCAGTGACTGACCAACTGCCAGTAAAGGCTCAGTTTCTGACTGACTCTGCCAGTAAAGGCTCAGTGACTGACCAACTGTCAGTAAAGGCTCAGTGACTGACTAACTTGGTCAGTAAAGGCTCAGTGACTGACCAGCTCTCAGTAAAGGCTCAGTGACTGACCAACTGTCAGTAAAGGCTCAGTGACTGAATGGCTCGGTCAGTAAAGGCTCAGTGACTGACCAACTATCAGTAAAGGCTCAGTGACTGACCAACTGCCAGTAAAGGCTCAGTTTCTGACTGACTCTGCCAGTAAAGGCTCAGTGACTGACCAACTGTCAATAAAGGCTCCATGACTGACTTACTGACTCGGTCAGTAAAAGCTCAGTGACTGACCAACTGTGAGTAAAGGCTCAGTGACTGACTGACTTGGTCAGTAAAGGCTCAGTGACTGACTGACTTGGTCAGTAAAGGCTCAGTGACTGACTGACTGGGTCAGTAAAGGCTCAGTGACTGACTGACTTGGTCAGTAAAGGCTCCGTGACTGACTGACTCGGTCAGTAAAGGCACTCACCACCAAAGGCTCTCAAAAAGGTGCGCTTTCACGCAAAGAAACACGTGACATTGTATCCACCAATCCAGTGGCTTCTCTTGCTCACACAGCCAAGGACTATCGGGTATTTTACCAGGTTGACTGCGTTGCGCAAATGAAAAATCAAATGGTACTAGAGAATCAGTGAGCGTGTAGCTAATTTATGAGCTTATCTACCCTGAAACCGCACGCAGTGTAGCAAGCGTGTCTTATCAGGCTGGCGTCGATGGGTGTTCAGTGATGGCTCGCCCTGCAGGCCAAACCTCTTCACCTCATCAACCAACCGTACAGCCCAGCCTTCCACCCACGGCCCCCCCCCCCCAAAATACCGCCACGCACACGCACACACAAATACACACATACACAATACACACATTTACATAGACAAAGAAACAGACACACACACACACACACACAGAAACAGACAGACAGACAGACACACACAAAAATATACACAGAGAGACAGACACACACACACAAATATACATAGACAAAGAAACAAGACACACATACACACACGATCACAGGTACACACACTGCACACAACTCAGACAGCAACACACACACAAACACACAGCCACGACACGCCACACACCAAAACTAGCAAACGCCCACACACGACACGCTCACGCACACAAGCTCACACACACAGCTCACACACAACGCCACAGCCACACACAGCCACACACACAGCTACACGCACACACACACACGCTCACACACACGCTCACACAAATGCCCACACACACTCTCACGCACACAAGCTCACACACACGCTCACGCACACGCTCACACAAACGCCCACACACACGCTCACGCACACACGCTCACACACACACTAAAACACAGTTCTCGGAGAGGTGCCCAAACGGGCGGATTTGCAGACGAAACGCGAGCAGAAAGGACAGCAGCACAGAAGCAGAGCCTCAAATCCCCCAGCTAATACAGACGCAGACCCACCGTTTGCTTACTCTACAAACACAAAGCCCTGAGTAACTCTATTGTGTAAATAAGAAGTTTTGGGTCAGATAAATCGGGCTCCAACATTTTCTCGAACGCACCGTCAACTGGTCTTCTTTCCCACTCCCCAGTTATTAATAAAAACTACGTCCTATCTTTTTATATTATTATTACCTTGTTTTATCTTGTATGTTTGAGCTCCGCTCAGGCAGTGCGCCTGAATTTCGTTGTACGCACCAGTACAATGACAATAAAGAAATTCAAATTCTTCTTCTCTTCTATTTGGACATTTGTAGTCACACGCAATCAAGATAACCAACTTACAGCTTCAGTCGACCAATTGGCTCACAGTGGCAGGTGCTTAGTCCAGGTTGCAAAGACATAGCTTTCCAAGAAAAAAAAAAAGTTTGATTTCATTCTTTTAAAAATCATCAACAGTACAATATAACTGTAACATATTTTTTTTTTCTTGATCTTACAATGACATAAAGTACCGCTGTACATCCAGTGGTAGTCGTTATTTCTGCAAACAAATCATTCAACAAATTATTTCTTAGGCAATATGATAGCATGCATCATCATGACTAAACAGCATATCTGAATCTGAGGGAGAGGGAAAGAGGAGAGAGAGAGAGAGCGAGGGGGAGAGAGAGAGAGAGAGAGAGAGAGAGAGAATGTCTGTGTCACACATCTGACGCACAAACTCTGAAAAGCAGTCTACCACAAAGACATACAGGAAACATTTCAGGCAAAAGCTTAAAACTCACATGCACACATGCACATGTACATACATGCACACACATGCATGCACACACACACACACACACACACACACACACACACACACACACACAGGGAGTGGAGTAAGATATCAGTTCCACTTCTACAAGCAAACAACATAAAACACACACATGTACACACACATACACACACACACGTACACACATGTACACACACACACACACACAGAAACATCCATTCCTGTCCTAACACAGACTGGGACCTATACTGTGCAGGCTTCAGGACACAAGCCTGTCACAGTCTAGCCGAAACTTGTGCACTCTGTTACATGTATTAGTTAACAGACACATATTAAAAAATTACACAATGTGGTTTAGTAATAAACAGCTATTACCACATTTATGCAAGCTAGTAAATATTAATGAGGAAAATTAATAATTTTTACCCCTTTACCTTTACAATACCGGGGGCGGGGGGGGGGCATTACATAATTAGTCAGCTAGCTAACAATACATCGCCTGTAACCCAACAACAAATCCATGCATACTCAACTAGAAATGATATTTTGCAATACTCCAAGTCAATTAGTTTCAATTCCGTTTGCATTATTTGCATATTACTGTCACTGTTAGCTTTGTTGCCACGAACCTATGAAAAACCTTTTGGCAACACTCCTCGGAGACTGGTGCAGCTAATTCAATGCTCGCGCTTCTGAGGGAAACAAAGGCCGGTGCTGGTGGATAAATGACTTGTGCTTGGACCCTCGCATTGCTGCTTGCAGCTACTGTACATATTAACACGCAATTACTCAATACAAGTGAGTTTTTAGAGCCTTTTAGTGAAAATACCAGATTGCTAACCGTGTCCAAAAGAGTTCCTGTCCGTCACCTCTGCTGACAAAGAGCTTATAATGATGCAGTAGCAGGGCTGTATGAAGCTGCTTGAACAGGCTATAAAAAAAGAGTAGGCCTACTCGTACTGGTAACTTGGGAAGTACGTAAAAGTTTCTTGCTCAATGATTTCTAAAGCCATTTTGTAACACAGCCACATTCATTCGCAAGCGCGTGCGTGCACACACACACAAACACACAAATAAAAGAGACAAACACACACTGTCACTCACTCTCTCTCTCTCACACACACACTCACAGAGACATGCAGTCTCACCATCTCTCTCACACACGCATGCACGCAGTCACACTCATCAACAAAGATCTTCTCAGAGATGTGCAAAGGGGTGGATTTGTCAAAAAAAAGAAAATAATAATTTAAAATAGAATTTAAATCGCCTATCGCTCAGTCGCTGACCACATAAACACACAGCCTGCAAGCGAGCAGCAGTACCACTTCCTGTATGACAGACTAGTGTTCTGGAAATGTTCAACTTTAACATTAATGAGGCTTTCAGACTAAAGCTGCAAGAGGGCAAAGAGACAGCTTTACCTGCAGTATTAAGCGGCTTCTCTTACACTGTCAATACATTTTCATAGTAAAGTACATTACTGGCATGACACCGCACAGGTGAAAATCTAGACAAAAAGACAAAAAAATATAAGTACGTATCATTCAGATGATTTTTTTTTTTTTTTTTTAAATAAACGGACTCTTATTAGAGGTGGAGGGCATTCGAAAAAAAAGTATGAAACGAGCTCATTTGTCTCAGGACACTTGTATTGACAGAAAGAATCAACCCAAAGCAAACACCATCTCTAATTCTGCCCCAGAAGCAGCTCAAGGGTTCAGAATGTAAGTTTCCTTAAAACACTTTTGTTATATTTGGTATAACTTCCTTCCATAATTTCGACAGACATCAATAAATGATAAGGCTCCAAAAAAACAAAAAAAGCAGCCCCTGACTGCCCCAGGATCAGCCACTCAATGTCACCGCGCATGAATCTTAACAGCCAATCAGGACAGCTCTCAGCAAGCAGGCCAATAAGGACAGCTCTCAGCCTGTCAATCATGTTGCAAGTTTACAGTGCTGTCAGAGCAGGCTACACAGCTAAAAGCTGAGCTAAGGTACCGCAGTGCAGTAAGTTTGGTTTCTCCAAACTTACTGCACCTTCAAGGCAAACGTTGTCCCCAAGTTCGACCATGTCAGAGTGGACAGAAGAGGTATTAGTCATAGACACCATCACCTATGTAAATATAGAGAAACATAGCACTCTGCGACATTCACATGCACATTACCACAAATGTATTATATACAGTGAGAGCTATAATGTCTGAGACAAAGACATATATATATATTTTTTTTTTTTTTGGCTCTGTACGCCACGATTTTAGATTTGTAATCAAAGAATTCACATATGGTTACAGTGCACATTGTCAGCTTTTATTTAAGGGCATTTTTATACATTTTGGTTTCGCAATGTAGAAATTACAGCACTTTTTATCAACAGTCCCCCCCATTTCAGGGCATCATAATGTTTGGGGCAAATGATGTCACAGACCCACCCACCGTATATATGTGTATATATGTACACGTGCATGTTTTGATGGAGGGGGTCACACAGTAGCTCAAACTGTAGAGGCTTGTTGGATACACCCAGACAATCAGGTTGGATGACAGTAGAGGAACAAAAGCACGCCCTTTCACACCATTCTAACACGACTGGTGTGAACAGACAGTCATCACCGCAACCTGAGCACCAGTTATCAGCCACACGGCATCACGTCATGACCGCACTGATCAAACACATCCTCTGTACCTGACCATTGCAATTAGCCACACATTACCGCAACATGACCGCACTGATTAAACACATCCTCTCTACACGACCATTGCGATTAGCCACACATTACCGTAACATGACCGCACTGATTAAACACATCCTCTCTACCTGACCACTGCGATTAGCCACACATTACCGCAATATGACCGCACTGATTAAACACATCCTCTCTACCTGACCATTGCGATTAGCCACACATTACCGCAACATGACCGCACTGATTAAACACATCCTGGCTACACAACCATTGCGATTAGCCACACATTACCGCAACATGACCGCACTGATTAAACACATCCTCTGTACACGACCATTGCGAATAGCCACACATTACCGCAACATGACCGCACTGATTAAACACATCCTCTCTACCTGACCATTGCGATTAGCCACACATTACCGCAACATGACCGCACTGATTAAACACATCCTCTCTACCTGACCATTGCGATTAGCCACACATTACCGCAACATGACCGCACTGATTAAACACATCCTGGCTACACAACCATTGCGATTAGCCACACATTACCGCAACATGACCGCACTGATTAAACACATCCTCTCTACCTGACCATTGCGATTAGCCACACATTACCGCAACATGACCGCACTGATTAAACACATCCTCTCTACAGGACCATTGCGATTAGACACACATTACCGTAACATGACCGCAGTGACTGGCAGAAGAAAACTCTTCCTGTCTTTTCACATGAATCTGTCCAGCAACCCAGACAGACCAGGGCGAGTGCGCATGTTTACGCGCATGCATGCGTTCGGGCCTGTTCCACAGTTACAGCGAACAGATTGCATCACTGCCGTGCTGAACAGTGAGCGGTTAAAGCATTAGGGACATCTAATAAAAACTGGTTTTAAATCTGGGGCATCCCACACATTTTGTTTAAAGTCACGAGGGACGGAGCTCTGCGCTCTCTCGGCATAAATATTTACAATACACATCAATAAAAATACATTATAAAAAAAGCACAGGATCAACAACGTCTGGTTAGATGAGAACTGTGCGTGTGTGTGCGAAATATACAATAGAGCTCTTCCCAGATCTTGGCGATCAGACTGAAGCTGTGTTGTGACTTGCACCGAAGCTCGGGGTTTATTCCAGAAGGCAGTTCGGGTTGCCATGGTTGCCACGCCCAGATTAAGTGTTTTTCAGAAGAGAGAGAGAGCTTTTCTGCCAGGTCTGCATGTACAATCCTGATGGCCCTCAGCACCACAGGCTATCTGCAGCAACATTGCCAAAACACCTTCTCAAGTGCAGACAGCGCAAAACCGAGGCAGCAATCACAGTGCACTGCACGGCTGGGAGTGGACTCGAGTTTGACTGCCGGTCAGGTCTGATAGGTCTGATTGTGATAAAGTGCTCTGTTTGTAAGTACACCCTGTCTTCACAGGGTCACCGTCCATCCGCCATAACCACGTTGCGAAGCAGCTTCTGTGCACGCGCGCCCCTGGACAAAACAAGCAGGCTAGCCGGAGGCAAGGTCATTACCCACAATCCCGCTCTCTTATACTGACAGGGCCATTACACACAATCGGTCTCTGTGAGAAAGGGATAAATTCCTCTTTCTCTCTCTCCATGCAGACAGAGCGATTACCCACAATTCCTCTGTACGCTGAAGCGTGGTGGGTGCCATGTTTAAAGTCTTCGGTCTTGCAGGAGGGGACAGAACTCACAATGGTCTGGGGTCGGTGCAGATGCAGTGAATGTTTTTCGTGTCCTCACATGCACTCACGAGGACATCGTGACAGCACAGAAAAAAAAACAGACCTTTACAGATCCAATACTACTACTACGGCCACAGGGCCTCGGGGCTTTAATCGGCCTTCCCTTACTTTGGTTCTGTATATGGGGCAGGTGACGCACGGGATTTCCGCCTTGCTTGCTTCTCCTTTCACTGCCGGTGAGTGTGTCCCCATCCCCACACAGGACCATGGCCGGGGCCAACCCCCCTTTCCTGGAGTCCAGTTCCCACAGAGAACTGGCGTTTATTTATTTACACATTCCTTTATTCGACTGGGCTTCTCACGCCACTTCAGTACACATCTTGTTCCAGTGTCCAGTTACACCGTTGACCACCACGCACGACGCTGAGGCATTGTGGGAAATGTCACAGCCAAGGAGACATGGTGGTTGTGGGACATGTAGTTCCTGACTAGTGTGTTGTGGGAAATGTAGTGTCGGACTGGTGCAGTGTGGAAACTGTGGCAACTGGCTGGAGCATGGTGCAAACCGTGGGGTCTGGCTGGTGAATTCCAGGAAATGCCGTCTATGGCTGATATAATAAAATTCTCGAGAAGTTGTGAAAATGATATTTTCAGTTCCACAAATACAAGTTTTAAAAGCAGTGGAGCCAGTTAGTGGGAAACACACAACACACACACAGACACACAGAAATGTCATTTCTTACTTTCAGTATCCTCACAACTGTGTGTGAGCGCAAGTGTGTGTGTGTCCATTCAGACAAAGCAGGCAGGATTTCTTTCACAAAGGGGTCTCACTGGGCACCCTACTGCTCCACCCTTGCACACCATCCAACAACAGGATATTCATTCAGCACTTGCCTGCTACACTCCACTCTGTCCTGGGATGGTGCAGATCTGCAGAGAAGCGTGCCATTCTCAACACTGTGTTGTCCATAGCTGCCTTGTTTTAACTGATGCACAGAGCCTTGTTTCATTAGTGCCCAGCTGGTCGAATTCAGACCACTTACAGAAGCATTACAGACCAGGAGGAAAGGCATAAATGACTACCACACAGGGACGCACGTGCGCGCACTAACTGTCTTTTTCACACCCATTGCCTTGTCTTCATTGTTTCTCTTTCATACACGCACACTGTCCGTCTCTCTCAGTGACACCATCGTTCTGCTGCGCCCCCCCCCCCAATCACATGCACTTTTCCACAAACACACCCACCCATTCTTAGTCAAGTTCCCCACTACATCACTGCCGTTTTGTCGACCGTGATGTAGGAACACGAGGTTTTTGAATTATGGCACTTGTCAAATTTGAATACAGATTCAAGGCAGGGTGTTGTAGTACCAGGGTGGGCCTGACCCTCGCGGCTTATCTGTCCACTTTCCATGATTTCAGTAGCTGCTAACCGTAGTTTCCAATAGCATCGGCTTTGAGACTTGCTTACGCGCTTTGTCTCCGCGCGCTGCTGGAGAACACGAACGCCTACAGCGCGGATATACACTCCGTCTAATGGTATAATGGAGGCTTTGTCTTTCATTAATACATTCTTTAAGCACAAAGCGACCACCACAGCGGTGCATGAGAACATCTCCTCAACATCCGAAAACCCAAAACAGCGGGATCCGTATTAAGCCAGCTACACCACCGAGAGGGACACGCTGTGAGGCTGCCAGGGGCCCCCTTATGTCGCCAATGACAATTCCCAGCCACAATACACAATGATCCGCCACCCGCACCCGCCTGTTAATGTTTAACATTCCACGTTAGCAATTATCTTCGGTTCTTTCTTACGCTTAAAACACACGTTGTTTATCGCAGAGCTGTGATATTGTTTAGTAACGAGGTATGATGCGTTCACCCAGAAACAAAAGCGAACCCAGCAGTCCACTCCCAACTTTCAAATATTCAGTTCAACGTTCAGCCGATCATTGTATTTCGTTGATGTACGCTTAGCACGAGTGTGTTACTGTAGATATTCCACACGATCCTGGTTTGCTGATAAGCTTTGTAGCTAGCATTGAAATAATGAACAAGACGGGCCCCATTAAGACAACCTTTCCATTGTGACAATGATGATCCACAGCGATACGTTGTTTTGTTTGGGAAAATACTTTCAAGTTGGCGAAATAAGCACGAGATATACTATACATTTTAAGGGAAAATGCCACGTTCATACAGTCGGTTAATCTAGTAATAACTAATCAATACACAAAAAAAAACACGTTATCCTTTGACTGCTGGCTGACGCTCGTATCCGCTTGATAACACTTCTATAGGACTTACCCCATGTGCGTTGTGAAACAGCAAAGACAGTCCCGTCCTGTGAGTGAATGACATCAATGATCAGGTTTTCAAAGAGCTAGGCAGAGTTAGCTAGCTATGATGACTTATTCTTCTGTGTATTTGAAGTTCACTTAGATGGCAAGCCAGTATGTAGGATACGGTCTTTCAGGTATCCAAATGACGTTAATATTACTCAGAACTTCGGCGGAGTTTCTTGTTCAACCATCGGTAGATCCACAGAACACGCTGGTCACTCGTCTCCAACTGATCTTCGAAGGTCTTTCGATGTTGTCGATTAGAACACACAGGACAACGTAAGCTTTAAAAATGCGATTCTCTTGCTCCGACTCCCAAGACAAACTACTTTCTGTCGAACTCACTGAGCACAACAGCTACACGGACGTCAGCAGCACGGCGCATGCACCGTACGCAGACATACATAGGTAGTCCACACATACACACCTAAGATACACACACACACAAACACACACAGATACACGGACTCAGGAGTAGACACAAAAGATATCGGGCGTTGATCAGTCGTGTTTTTAAAAAAAGGCTACCATTTCTCTATTTTCTGTTAGAAAAATGAAAATACACCGGAGTTAAAATGCTATTTTAAAGTAGGTCTTTATATGTCTTTCAACCGGCGCCAAATGAGATCCAGATGTGTTTGTCATTTATTTAAATTCCATTTCTTCGTCCCCTTTTTAGAACTTGCGTCCATCGCTTCGAAGTCCCAAACTTTCCCGTAAAGCCCCGAGGCTCTGACTCTGCGCCTCTGGCGATTCTCCTTTCTTTAAAAGTTCTGCTTGCCATACAATAGGCTAATTTCTACATCGCTGTCTTGAAAGCCAGTGTGTAAACTACGCTGGCAGTGGCGGAGCTACCCGCGACATCGAAAGTCGTTAGCGGAATCACTGGCGACGGTTTTTTATGGCGGTTGTATTGCAGTTTAACCACAATGGAGAACTGAATTTAGCACCATATCGTGAGTATTATCTGAAGAAAAACACGTTTTCAACGTACAAAAATTCCAAGTTTTTCCACACATACAAAGCACTCTTATTCAAATTTATAAAATCTAAGCCTGTCATTAAAAGTAGTGATATCAATATTAGGCCAATTTACAAGAAACAATATTGGATATCTTAGCTCACACCAATTAAACTAGCTGTATTCCAAAGCAATGCTACCCAGTATTTCCTAAATTATTTCAAATAACATGACCCTGTGTTTTTTCATCTTAGCATCTTAAGAGAATGTGGTCATTCAAAGTGTATGCGTCCGATGAAAACATCAAATGGCGATCATTTAGGGTGGAATTAATGAGCAATTCAGCTGTGTTACACCTATATTGTTCACAAATTGTGTACACAAATAAGATTTTGTATTTAACATTGTTGAATAAATTATACTATTGTACTTATTTGGGGAAACTATTTGACCGACAAGCATAGTACATAACGAGAACAGGCCATTCAGCTCAATATTTCTATTTTTTTATTTATCTGTATTTATTTATTATTTATTGAACTGACATATTCAGCCCAAGTATTTTTTTTCTTGTAAGCCATTATGAGAGCCATTGTGCATTGATTACAGATAAGAAATAAAAAGCAACTACATTGTTTTCCACACAAATATTTATTATTATATTTTATTATTTTATATTGTTTAACTTTGACTTCAATAGGTTTTGAATCTTGAACAGCCTTATTACCAAAACTATATGCTATATTACTTATTATATATAGTCCATTTAATGAACAAAAATAAAAACTTGTCCTCAGTATTCCTCTTTCGCAAGTTATATTTACCACAATTATTAATTGTGTGAAATAACAATTTCTTCCTCACCACAAAAATCACGTCTACCTGATTAACACTTCTTTATAATAAACAGGCTACTATTTAGTCCAGTGTGACCAAGTCTTATTCTCAAAATAACATTATCCTCTTTCCTGTTTTCCCCATCCACCCCTTATATTCCCAACCAGTGGATTAATGGAAAATAAATGGCGACTTTTACTTCCTATATTTCATTCCATGTCACCTTTTTAGTACGACTTTTTAACCATTTAGCCTCTGATTTACTAATCATTTTAATCTATTTCTCGTGACTTCGATGCCTGTTTTGCACAAGTATCTGCTATCTCATTGTCAATTACTGTTTCGTCGCTACGGGATTTCTTTTTTCATAAAAAGACATAGCCTAGCTGCGATAGATTGGCGGCCTGTCCAGGGTGTATTCCTGCCTCTCGCCCAATGCATGCTGGGATAGGCTCCAGCACCCTCCGCGACCCTGCTTAGGATAAGCGGGTATAGATAATGGATGGATGGATCGACATAGCCTAGTTTATCTAGTCGTCAGTATAAAAAAACGGTGGTTAGCTTGCTAGTTCCCTCTCATTTCCAGAACATTGCAAATGAAGTGGCTCCAGAGTTACACACACACTTCTATATATGTATCCATTTTGTGTGTGTATCCGATGTTTTTACTGGCTGATGTAACCAAATGTCCAATGTGGTGACATATTCTTTGGGCCTGGAGTATTTGTGATGATGTAAATGGCAAAAAAAAAAAAAAAGGAAGAAGAAGAAGGAAAAAACGTGAAATCCCGTAAGTTCGGGGTTTTACTGTGTGGAGATGTGACCTGCTCAAGTTCAAGCAAATACCTCTGAAGTCATTGGACAGGGCTTCATCCTCCAGCAAGACAATGATCCCAGTCATACTGCTAAAGCAACAAAGGATTTTTTCAAAGCCAAAAACGGGAAAATTCTTGACTGGCCAAGTCATTCACTGATTCCGTTGAACGTATGTTTCATATGCTGAAGAGAAAACTTAAGGGGCCACCAGCCTCCAAAACATGCAGGAGCTGAAGATGGCTGCAGTGCAGGCCTGGCAGAGTATCAACAGAAAAGATGCTCAGCATCTGGTGATGTCAGACTTCAAGCAGTCATTGCATGCAAAGGATATGCCACAAAGTACAAAACATGACTACTTTTATTTACATAACATTAATATGTCCCAAATGTTATGATGTCCTTAAACCTGGGGGTGGGGGGCTGCAAGCCAGGGCTGTAGAACTAGCACAACCCCTTCAATCATTTAAATTTTCCTACAAGTTTACATTTTACAATAAAAAAAAGAATTATTTTAAAGTTATCAGCTCCTCCATGTATCGACCTAGCTCCTCCATGTATCGACCTAGCTCCTCCATGTATTGACCTAGCTCCTCCTTAGCCCCTCCAGGGCAACAAAAAGAATTCCCGGTGCCGCCGCTGCGCGTCTGCAAACTGCTCATTTACGTTGCAGATGTGCGTCCTGTCCGGCTGCGCCTGCCTGTCGTGTGCCTCAGCTGAAGAGGGAGGCCCAGCGTGTTTGAGTTTGCAGCGTGGCTGCGGCCTGTAACAGACTCGCCTGGGTGTGTGTGTGTGTGTGTATGAGTGTGTGTGCGTGTGCGTGTGTGTATGAGTGTGTGTGTGTGTGGTGTGTGTGTGTGTGTGTATGAGTGTGTGTGGTGTGTATGAGTGTGTGTGTGTGTGTGTGGTGTGTGTGTGAGTGTGTGTGTGTGTGTGGTGTGCGTGTGTGTGTATGAGTGTGTGTGTGTGCGTGCGTGTGTGTGTGGGTGTGTGTGTGGTGTGTGTATGTGTGTGTGTGTGTTTCGGTGTGTGTGTGTATGAGTGTGTGTGTGCGTGTGGGTGTGTGTGAGTGGGTGTGTGTGTGTATGAGTGTGTGTGTGGTATGTGTGTGTGTGCGTGTGTGTATGAGTGTGTGTGGTGTGTGTGTGCGTGCGTGTGTGTGTGTGTGTGTGCGTGCGTGCGTGTGTGTGTATGAGTGTGTGTGTGTGTGTGTATGAGTGTGTGGGTGTGTGTATGAGTGTGTATGAGTGTGTGTGTGTGTATGAGTGTGTGTGGTGTGTGTGTGTATGAGTGTGTGTGGTGTGTGTGTGAGTGTGTGGTGTGTGTGTGTGTGTGCGTGTGTGTGTGTGTGTGTATGAGTGTGTGTGTGTGTGTATGAGTGTGTGTGTGTGAGTGTGTGTGTGTTTGTGTATGAGTGTGTGTGTGCGTGTGTGTATGAGTGTGTGTGTGGTGTGTGTGTGTGTGTATGAGTGTATGAGTGTGTGGGTGTGTGTGTGTGTATGAGTGTGTGGGTGTGTGTGTGTGTATGAGTGTGTGTGTGTGTGAGTGTGTGTGTGTGAGTGTGTGGTGTGTGTGTGCGTGCGTGTGTGTGTGTGTATGAGTGTGTGTGTGCGTGTGTGTGTGGTGTGTGTGTGTGTGTGTGTGTGCGTGCGTGCGGTTTGTTTCTCCCTCGGTGACGTGTCCTGCAGGGCGCAGGTCTGCGCAGGTCTCTCTCTCGGCTCTGCAGTCTGTTTGAAAAGCACACGATCGCCGCTCTACGGCAACCCGTCGTCTCTACGGCAACCCGTCGTCTCTACGCGCTTCTCAGAACCTCGCCGTAAACAGGCGCCCCGAGTCGGTGACGTCCGCCTGCATTTTCCTGATATGACACCAGGCCGTTCGTCTTTCTCCCCCTCCCCCGCTTTTATGCTAACCTCGTTCCTATTTTAATAAAATCAGGGCTGCAGCAGGAGCAGCACCTCTCCACCCACCTTCCTCCGACGTTACTGCTGTGACTGCACGTGGGCTTTCCCAGTTATGTCATATTAGTTGTTACAGTTTTAAAAGCCCCCCTGCCACACACACACTCATACACACACACACACACACACACTCATACACACACACACACACACACACACTCATACACACACACACACACACACACTCATACACACACACACACACACTCATACACACACACGCACACACACACACACACTCATACACACACACACCACACACACACACACACACACACTAATAGACATGCAGTTTTTATGTGGGGGACAGACAGGTTAAGAGGGTCAGTTTATGTCTGTCTGTATTGTGGAGTCTTTATAGCTCTGATATTCATTAATCAGAGATTAAGATTAATTTCCCCCAGTTGAGTAGAGTAGCTGAAGTGATGAGCATACAGAGGTTTGTTTTTCTGGGACAAAAATGCCCCATGCTAAACTGGAAAGCCAGGGGTGGTGGGGGGTGGGGGGGGGGGTCCAGAGGAATCTCAGCACTGGCATACTCACAGCTGGGTGCCTTGACCTCACTTCCTGTTGGCTCAACCTCACTTCCTGTGGGACTGCTCACAAAACATTCCATTATCTGTGAGAATACGGCTGAACCCAAGGGGCTCCTACATCTGGCAGCTGGACCCCCGCACCCCCCCCCCCTCCCTTGCCCCGACCCCCCCAAAGGCTGAAAGCAGGGGGGTGTCGGGCAGTTCAAAGACTCATCTGATGGAGGTGATGCGTCCACATGCCCACCTGTGCTTCTGTTGGGGTGTCTGTCTGATAAGGGCGACATAGCTCAGGAGGTAAGACCGATTGTCTGGTAGTCAGAGGGTTGCCGGTTCAAACCCCGCCCTGGGCGTTTCGAAGTGTCCTTGAGCAAGACACCTAACTCCTAACTGCTCTGGCGAATGAGAGGCATCAATTGTAAAGCGCTTTGGATAAAAGCGCTATATAAATGCAGTCCATTTACCATTTACATTTAAACACAGCCACACTGTGGCGTTTGTCTGATCAAACTAAAATGCATCCACAGTTCAACTAGCTGTTCAATCATATTAAAATACAGTCATTGTGAGTGTGTGTGTGCGTGTGAGAGAGAGAAAGTGTGTGATTCTGTGTGATTAAATGTGTTTTCCAGAGTTTGCTTCAGAAGATTCCACTTCCAGTTGCCCACACAGATGTTACGTGTAGGCGTGCAGCGATAAGTTTCACTCTGACCGTCTGTCTGTGTCTGTCTGTCTGTCTGTCTGTGTTTCTGTCTGCCTCACAATGAGAGGAAGATGTCTTCTTTCTATGTTTCACTTCTGAAAATTGCTTTTGATCCTTGTCACGCACACCGACATAGTCACACACATGTTCACAAACACACACACACACACACACACACACAAAAGCTCACACATCTGTCGCCTGCTGTGTGTCTCTGTGCTGATGGCTGGGTTTTATGAGAAGCCACAGCACAGAGACACACAAAATCTCTGCTCCTACCACTTCCTGCTTCCTGAGCCGGGGGCGGAGTCTGCTGCATGTGCAAGTCTTGCGAGGAGCGCTGTGATCCTTTTCTGGGGTTATTTTTGGGTTATCTGTGAAGGTTGTCTGGGGGCCGTGTGCTTCTTGGTTCTGTGCTTTCAGTCACGGCTGAGCGTTAAAGCAGGAGTCATGTGACTGAGGGTCAAAGGTCACTTAGGCCCCACCCTATCTGATGTGCTGTAGAACTATTAGGGATGACTTTAGTCCCGGGCTACCCAGTGTTACCCTCGAATATTCAAGGGGAGTGTTCCAGTGTCCTCAGTGGTGGCTCTCATTTTGATCATGTGCCATGATGTCGTCAGGCAGTCACTTGAGGGATTGACAGATCGAGCTGCTCTTGAAATGCCGCTTGAAAGATCACCACCACTACCCTCATCTGTCCTAGTGAATGGCGAATTGAAGTTCATGAGGTGGCAGAAACTAGGCACGTATGAAGTATGAATTTATAACAGGAGTGCTGGGTACCCATTATCACAGTGATTTGGTTGCCAGGAAAGATGCAATTCATATATTTTAGCTAAAGTCTAAGTGCTGCACTGCAGTGCATTAAAATGAGCCACTCTTGCAGATAGTTGTTATATTTTATTATGTTCAATTGCCTGTGTTCTTCAATTGAACATTTAAGCGAATGCGAACATTTTTTAACACAGTTGACATACTTTTCCTTTGTTAAAAAGCTTTTGTCTGATGAAACTGTTACTCGTCTTGTGGAAGAAGGATACCTGTCCAGCTTCTATAGAGAAGATTAGCCATTGGGCAGTTGAAAAATAGTGACTGGCAGCTGCCTCACTGCCTATAAAGTCAGCTCACTTCGAAGGTGGCATCCTAACAAGGAACCTCAAAAGGCAACGAATCCGGGATGCACTTTGAGGGCAGGATGACGTCATTGGCACACCAGTCTTCTGACTTTGCTTCCCAGGGGACCCTATCCCACAGCTGCCAACCTCGTTTGCGAGTATTACATTACATTACATTACAGGCATTTGGCAGACGCTCTTATCCAGAGCGACGTACAACGAAGTGTATAAACATAACCAGGAACAAGTGTGTCGAAAACCCTTGAATCACTTGGATGACTTGTACGCTTCCAGCTGTGCCTGTTGTCCGGTTTTTGACAAATTCTAAATCTTGCAACCCTATCTCTGTGGGGAAATTGACAATTTGCTGTTTTGCTTGTCCTGTGGTTTATGTAGAAACCCTGAGGCCCAGCAAATCAATAAGCCACAGTGTTCCTGGCTGCTGATTGTGGTGCTTTGTGGAATCTGTGCTGTGGTTTCTGGGATACCCCCTTAGCCACAAAAACAGCATCAGTTTTGCCTTCATCGAGGGGTGATTTTTGAAGGCAGATTTTTCACGGTGACAACTTCATTTTGGAATGACACATAGTCTCTTAAGCTCCATTACTCAAATCACAGTTCCCAACTGTCAAGACCTGCTGGTTTTCCACACACCCTGTACCTGGGAGTCAGGTGTGAAGATAATCTGGCCAATCAGTGGCGCTCATTTTTCAGTTATTTACCTGGGTGACAAGAAGCCAAGGGCTGGATTTGAATTTGAGGGCCACGTTCCAGTTTCCGTGTCCCAAGGCAGGGGAGCTCATCTCCGGGTCCTGCGGGCCGCAGCGTCTGCAGGCATTCGCTTCAGCCATGCACTACACCACCAGATTTCACCAATGAGCTTCCTGCCTGAACCACAGAGGTAAAATAAAGAGTTAAATCTGCTGGTGTAGTGCGCGGGTAGAGCGAACACCTGCCGGCAGCGTCGGCCCTCAGGGGGCTGATCTGAGTCCTAGAGACAGAGGTAGGCAGCGCGGGCCAAGTCTGTTTCTGGTTTTCATGCCAGCTTCTTGCCTTATTGTCCACAACATCTACGCCGTCTGACATTTCAGCTACATTCACTTGATAAGCGCAGGAACGGCAGCCAAAGACTTGTTCTCGTGTCCCGACACGAACCGTGCTACTGCGATAGAATCTACGAGTGAACCAGTGCTGGTGCGTACAGCCAATGAGGTCAATTAGAATTGTATTTTGGGATTTAAACACTGGAAATCTGAGGTGCTGTGTGTTCATGAGGAAGATGGAACGCAGAGTTTGTCAGTCGTCGTTGTTTGCTGAAGATTTTATAACCAGCGGAGCTGCAAGGGGGGCTGGATGCATCGTTGCCTCCGCATTGCATGGCTCTCATGACCTTTGACCTTTGAATAAATACAGTGTATCTCATGACTCTGTTTTTATCTAGATGGCCACCACAAATCCGGCTCTTCCCCAGTCCCTAAACACACAAGTGTGTGTGTGTGTGTGTGTCAGTGTGCATGTGCGTGTGTGAATTTGTGTGTGTGTGTGAGAGAGAGAGAGCGAGAGAGAGATTGGCTGCGTCTCAAATGGAAGGCAGCCGTCTCATTGCCCATAAAGTCAGTTCCCTCCGACAGTAGCATCCTAACGAGGGACCTCAAAAGGCAACGAGTTTGGGAGGCACTTTGGACGCAGGATGACGTCACAGAAAGGCAACGTGATCACTAGCAAGTTGGCTGGCTGGAAAACTCACGGAGGCTCATAAACATTGCATACATCATTCTAGTGCATTAAATAATAAAAATGTATATTTTAAATACAACAAATACTACAATACTGCAAATGATCGAGTTCACTGTATCCCCACACTTTGAAACAAGCCACTCCTTGTCTTTTGAGGATTTTAGTTTGGGACACGCGTGCAAAATAGTGAAAACACTGCCTCCTAAGGCATCTGCCTTCCTTTTCAGAGTTTGTGTTTGAGTGCTAGTGTATGAGTGTGTTTTCACGTATGTGTCTGTACGCTAGCGTGCGTTA
The DNA here is from genome assembly GCF_018555375.3 of Anguilla rostrata. Lineage (NCBI taxonomy): Eukaryota > Metazoa > Chordata > Actinopteri > Anguilliformes > Anguillidae > Anguilla > Anguilla rostrata. The sequence goes on from NC_057949.1 coordinate 25,675,292, forward strand.
GAGAGGGAGAGTGTGCACATACAGCATTCATGTGTTTGTTCATATGGTGTTTGTATGTGTGAATATATCTGCGTGATCTCTGTTGGTCTTCCCTTCGTGTTCGTGTTCGTGTTCCTCTGTGTTGGCGTGTAGTCTGGTATACGTTGCGTCAGAAAGATCCTCAGCTCGGCATCCCCGAAGTCTCTCAGGAGTGTAGAGTTACTGCGATCTGTTCTCATTGTGCTGCGTGGATGTGACTGCTGGTGTATGTATGCATGTGTGCGAGAGTGTGTAACTGTGAATATGAGAGGCTGTGTGGGTCTGTGTGCGGTGTTCAGACTTGAGAGTGCGTTTCATTGTTTCTCTGCTTCGTCTGAAGTTTTTCACATGGAAGGTAAGAAAGGAGGGAGGGGTTAGTAAAGGGGATCCAGAGTGCAAGGGAGGGGGAGGCAGACTGGGGGAGGAAGAAACAGTCTTCCTGGAAGTGAAGGCTTTGTTTATGAACCCTAGTTGAAATTCCCTCACCACAGAATGTTTTTGACTAACCCTACTGTTATCACCCTCAGCAGTGGTAATAGTATTACTGGCAGAACACTGTCATTATCACCCTCAGCAGTGCTGGCATTATTACTGACAGAACTCTGGCATTATCACCCTCAGCAGCGTTGATATTATTCCTGACAAAACACTGGCATTATCACCCTCAGCAGTGCTGATATTATTGCTGACAAAATGCTGCCATTCTCACCCTCAGCAGTGCTGATATTATTGCTGAGAGAATGCTGCCATTCTCACCCTCAGCAGTGCTGATGTCATGACTGACAGAACACTGGCATTATCACCCTCATCAGTGCTTTCTGTTTTTACTGACCCTACTCCCAGCCCAGCTGCCACTGTAATTGTGTGATAACTGATTTTTGGAGAATCTTCCATTTGATATGCTGTGGTCATTTTAAGTAGTTATTGTGAGCTGTTAATTTTTACTTTTGGCTACAGCTCTTGTGTGCTGTTAGCCTTTGCAGTGAGCTATAGGTTTCTGTGTGTCGTTAGTCACTGCATTGTGTTAAGAAAATTTTAACACAACTATGTAGTGTTAGGCGTAGATATGGGTCCTTCCCTATGTACATGTATATTACAGCCATGCCCAGACTGTATCAAGCAAGCCAGAGTGTTTCTGTGTTCAGCATGCGTTTCATGTTCACACATCCATGCCCCAGTGCATTACACAGCAGTAATGGAAACGGGAAACCATGTCAATAGCAACCATGGTAACAGTAAATTTCAGGTGGAAGTGAATCGAACGGAGCGTCTGATTCTGAGCTGTACAGGTGGGTGATCTGTGACTTGCCATCTAAATATATGATGAATGGCATCTTTTACTGTCACTTTACACAGAAGGGGAACTGCAGGGCAACTGTCAATAGTCACATTCCAGGAAGACAGCAGTCATTCAATTCAATTACATTATGGTAGATTGCCTTGAAACCTGCAGTAATGTGTTTCCTGTTATAGCCCTGTTACTGAACACCTGTGCTCGCTCATCAGCACACCTCTTCATAGTTCTATATGCCTTCACTCTGGTGATGATGACGACAGTGATTAATATAATAATGATAATAATAATAATTATTATAGCAGGCGATATACCCTAGATACACCGTTTTTGCTGTTATTGTACAGAATTAGCAGTCGATATACCCTAGATACACCATTTTTGTTGTTGTTGTTGTTGTTGTACAGAATTAGCAGTCGGTATACCCTAGATACACTGTTTTTGTTGTTGTTGTTATTGTACAGAATTAGCGGTCAATATACCCTAGATACACCGTTTTTGTTGTAGTGGCCGGCTAACAGAGGGAGAGGAAAGAGAAAGAGAGGGCTACAATGTGAACGTAGGGCTCTGAAGGGTGAAATTGGCTTTCAGGGAGGTCAACCGTATGCCCATCGGAATCCTGAGCGCGCACTTCTGTGTGTGTGTGCGCGTGTGTGTGCGTGCGCGCGTGTGTGCCCATGTGTGAGTGTGCATGTGCGTGTATGAATCTGTGAGTGTGAGAGAAACAGAGAGAGAGAGAGAGAGAGGATATCAAGTAATGTGTTGAAATAATCAGTTACAATATACTGTTTATGAGCTTTGTGGTCATTTAGATCAATATTATTGTTTCTTTTACAGTTCATACTTTAGAGAAGGGAGAGAGAGAATGAAATTTTAATGTTGTTTGACTGCAACCATGTAAACATCAGCCTTTACCAAGCAATTATATCATAAGACAAAAAAGAGAACATTTTTTAAATAAAATGAATAAAAGCAAACCGCGCTGTTCACGTCACACTTTGTCCATATTATGGACACTAATGACAGTGACCCATCATCAACATCATGCATGTAATTAGGTTCAGTAGCGATTCACGTTATTCACAAGTTTGTAATATCCACACTGTCCAAAGGTACAGAGGCCTTAAATTGCCCGAACTGGATCTGGACGAAGGTCTGAAGAAAAACAGACGAAGGGACGGTGGGAAGAGGACAAAGGGACAGTTTGGCGGCAGCGTCCCAGGGTTCGAATCGAGGGCTTTGATCCCGAGCGGTGTCACACTAGAGCTTCACTTCCATCCGGCTGTTTTATTACAGACCGTAGCGCCCCGTCGTCTCCCTGCCAGAGCTACAAAACACCCCCCCACCCCACCCCCCACCCCCCACCCCGGCTCTCTCAGGCACTGCCGTCCCCCCGTAACTATGGAAACATGTCTGTCTGAACCTCCGAGGGTTAGGAGATATTTTCGGGTTGCTGTTAATGCCGTAGGGCATTGCTAAACTAGCTGGTATCCCCTAGGGGGCAAATGCAGCTCGCTCTAGAAATACTCTGGGCCCTTTGATCAGGAGGAAGAATAAAACACATTGTTCAGATAAATGAAGAATTGTGACTGGTCAACACACCTCGTAAAATTGACAGAATAAATCATTGTCATGTTAAAAAGGGATCTACTATCTTACAAACGTATACAATACAGTCTTATTCGTAAACTTTTATGATAGCTGGCCTGTATTCCCCACTTAAAAATAAAAAAAAAACCTGGTCCCCCAGAAGAGGGAGTTGATGAATCTTGTAATGTTACTGTTGGTTAGAATATGTTGCAGGCTGGTTGATCTTAGGTCATGTTTGCTGTGTGTGTGTGGGTGTGTGTGTTTGTGTGTGTGCTTATGTGTGCGTATGTGTGCGTGTGTGTGTGTGTGGGTGTGTGTGTTTGTGTGTGTGCTTATGTGTGCGTATGTGTGTGTGTGTTTGTGTGGGTGCGTGTGTGCGCATGTGTGAGTATGTGTATGCGTGAGTATGTGTGTGTGTGTGTATGTGTGTGTATGTGTTTGTGTGTGCTTATGTGTGCATGCGTGTGTGTGTATGTGTGTGTGTGTGTGAGAGGGAGAGTTAGTCTGCTGAAGTTTTCTATGCTTGTTATATGAGTGGAGTGAAAACAGAGAGCTGGAAGGGGCGGAGTTTGGAGTAGAAGGGGCGGGGTTTGGGCTGGAAGGGGCGGAGTTTGTACTCAGCACAGCAGACTGATGTTGACACAGCTGCTGCGTGATTACATCACGACCTCAACAGCCACATCCAATCAGAATTGAAATAACCCTTAAATAACACCATTAACAAAAGAAAGAAAACAACCATTCTGCAGAGAACGGACCCCCACTCTGAGAACAGGGCACAGTAACCGGAACACCATACCCTGAGTACTGCAGGCTTAACATTAGCATTCCGTGTGCACTGAACATTGCACACGGAGTGCTCAGATTGTTGCGTGTTAAGTGTGTATAGTGCTGTGGGTGGCGAATGTTAAGCCTATACACACTTAACACGCAACAATCTGTGCACTGAACATTGCACACGGAGTGCTCAGATTGTTGCGTGTTAAGTGTGTATAGTGCTGTGGGTAGCGAATGTTAAGCCTATACACACTTAACACGCAACAATCTGAGCACTCCGTGTGCACTGAACATTGCACACACCGAACCCTAAAGTTTGTCCCCTTTCCTCTCCCCTCACATCTGGGCAGGGCGTCCTGTGAAAGTCAGGGGAGGGCCATGCGTGCGGTCCTGTCTCATGGTGATATGGGAGTAATATGAGAGTAATGTAGGAGTAATATGGGAGTAATGTGGGAGTAATGTGGGAGTAATATGGGAGTAATGTGGGAGTAATATGGGAGTAATGTAGGAGTAATGTGGGAGTAATGTGGGAGTAATGTGGGAGTAATATGGGAGTAATGTGGGAGTAATATGGGAGTAATGTAGGAGTAATGTGGGAGTAATGTGGGGGTTCCTTTCTTGGATCAGCTCAAGGGGGGCTGGTGAGGCTGAAAGGCTAAACATTCAAACTCACCGAATCGTCTCTACCCTCCAGGACTGCGTGTTTCTGTGTGGGAGTGTTTATAAGTGTGTGTGCGCATGCGTGCGTGTGAGTGTGTGTGTGAGAGTATTTATAAGTGTGCATATGTGTACGCGAGCGTGTGTGTGTGTGTGTATGGAAGTGTCTATAGTTGTGGGAGTGTTTATATGTGTGTGTGCGCATGCGTGCGTGTGAGTGTGTGTGTGTGTGTGTGAGTATTTATAAGTGTGCATATGTGTACGCGAGCGTGTGTGTGTGTATGGAAGTGTCTATAGTTGTGGGAGTGTTTATATGTGTGTGTGTGTGTGTGTGTGTGTGATGGGGGGGTGGTGTTTATTAGTGTGTGTGTGTGTGTGTGTGTGTAAGTGTGCGTGCATGTTCGTATGAGAGCATCTGTGTGTGTGTGTGTGTGTTTGAGTATGTGCTCTTGCTTGCTCTTTCCTGGCCATGGATTAGGTCGTCATTCTGGAGAATTTCCAGTGTTTATGCTGAAAGTCAGTCTTTTGGCAGCACCGATGCCTGTCCAGAAAGGCAGGAAGAATCACGGCGAAGCTCAGGGCCGAGCAGAATCACGGCAAACGCACACACTCGCCCGCCACTGACACGTCACGCGCGCGGGTGCGTCACTGATGTGTTAACCACGTCCAGATGATTAAGGACTGGTCTGCTATGTCTCCAGGTCCGTGGTGCCGTAGGACCAGCTGAAACGCTGGCCCGGAACACTCGGAGGGGTTTCGGTTACCTTTTCTGGCCCAAGGACATGTCGTAACTTCGACAGCCTGGCGTTGGCGTTTCTGCTGATAGTCACGTAACGATTATCAGCAGAAAGATTATCACAGAGAGTAATGTTCACTGTGTGAACTGGACTGAAGGTGTTCATGGCCATGAATAACTGTACAAAACGGGTATTGTGCCGTATCGGACCTGTGTTTTGTAGTTGTTCCAGTGACCTTCGGTATGCACTTATTGTACGTCGCTTTGGATAAGAGCGTCTGCCAAATAAATGTAATGTAATGTAATACACATATGCTGTCTGTATCTCTCAGTTCGTCTGCAGTTCAGTTGGATGTTCTTTGGCTTGACAAGCTGTGTTGCCAAAGCATCCAGACGTTTCTTTTTTAATTGAATTATTTTAAAAATGTATATTTTAGGGATCAGAAAATAACTGGATCTTGGAATTCTAACAACATGGCCAGACATACATAGAAAGGACAAGGCACTAAAGGCTTTTAATTTTTCAAACGGAATATTCAGTTTTTAAACATCATGGTGCTCTGAAATGGGTGGACTATGTATAAAAAGTGCTGTAATTTACATGGTGAAACCAAAATAGCTTATACCCTTTAGTAAAAGCTGAGAATCTGCTTTTGTCACATGTGAATTGTTTGATTACAAATCTAAAATTGTGGAGTAAAGAGCCAAATCAAGAAAGATATGTCTGTCCCAAACATTATGGAGCTCGCTGCACATGGTAAATGGACTTATTTTTGGTATGGGAAAACTGAGCTCCAACACCGAAGAAACCAAAACCTCGTACCCCTCCCCGTACCCTCTCACGGTGCTGGGGACCCCATAAATCAGACTTGCATCTCTGTCCGCACCCACTCACCCCCCTGCACACATTAACCCCCTCCTGCCCAAACTTCGCCGCGAGACTATGAGACTGCTTCACGTGATGTGGCCGGGAGGCGCAGTGTGTGAGTGTGTGTGTTCGTGTGGGAGGGCGGGGATTGGTGATAAATGACATCATTTTTAATGTGTTTCATAGGAAGACTGCAAAAATTGCTCAACTTGGGGGGGTAGGGGGGAAGGGGGGGGAATGAAGAAACTGCTCACTCTCACGCTCTCTCTCTCTCTCTCTCTCTCTCTTTCGCTTTCTCAGGACGGTGATGGTTTCTGAGCTGTGACCAAGCCTGTATGAGTAAGCAGCTTGTCTCTACATGCAGCTAATGAGGAGAGCTCAGGGGACTGGTACCAGCCTGTTCTGGCAGCGCAGAGTACACTCACGGACCGATGATTTATTCAGACTCAGCTATAAACGGGCACAATAATAACCGGAACACCTTTGGCATCCGGCTTCTAGCTTTTGCAACCACTAAATTTGCAATATGAATTGTGTTTTTTTGTTATTTATCAGTGCCAATGAGCTGATGTCATCATGGTCACAACATGCACACCTGTACACACACATACACGCACACATGCACGCGCACACACACGCACACACACACACACACACACACAGATGAGAACCAGTGGGTGACTGCAGGTATGGGCCAATGGATGAATAGGGTCATTAGTCACAGAGAAGCTGAGAGGTTCCCAGTGCCCACTGCGCAGGGGCTTCTCCCCATGGTCACCCTGCTCTAATGGAAAACAGGCCTGCCCTGGCCCCGCCCCCAAGTCACCGTGCTCTAATGGGAAACAGGCCTGCCCTGGTCCCGCCCCCAAGTCACCGTGCTCTAATGGAAAACAGGCCTGCCCTGGTCCCGCCCCCAAGTCACCGTGCTCTAATGGAAAACAGGCCTGCCCTGGCCCCGCCCCCAAGTCACCCTGCTCTAATGGAAAACAGGCCTGTCCTGGCCCCGCCCCCAAGTCACCGTGCTCTAATGGGAAACAGGCCTGTCCTGGCCACGCCTGTCAATCACTCTGGGCCCACCCCTCTGTGCCAGTAAAGGCCACACTTCAATTATCCCAAACAGACCTGAAAGTCCGTCTCCTTGTTCCCACACTGCTCACAGCCCCCCGCTCATTCTTTCTCTCTCTCTCTTTCTCTCTCTCTCTCTCTCTCTCTCTCTCTCTCTCTCTCTCTCTCTGTCTCTCTCTCTCTCACATATACACACACACATACAAGCAAACACACACACACACACACACACCCATACATGCATCCACTTCCAAATGTAAAAAAAGAACTGCGTGTGTATCTGTATGTGTGTGTGTTTATGGCAGTATGTGAAAACCATTTGTGTCTCACCTTTTTCTCTCTCCCTCTGTGGGTCTGTGGGTCATGTGACCTCCAGAGGTCTCTGTGTCGTTGGTTATTTTAGAGGTTTTGTTTGTCCTGGATTAAAAACTGCTTATTCTCCCAGCTGCTGCATTCAAAACTCAAACGTGGGTCAGTTCAGACAGGCTGAACCTTTTCTTCCTCACTCCGAAAAACCTCAGCCAGAAAAACCCCCACAAGGCACTGGGCCAGCTGGGCGTGGCGTGAGCTGAGGAGAAACAGCTGTTCCAGACAGCGTTAGATCAGCGTTAGATCAGCGTTGGATCAGCGTTATATCAGCGTTGGCCCAGTGTTAGATCAGCGTTGGATCAGCGTTAGATCAGCGTTAGATCAGCGTTGGATCAGCGTTAGATCAGCGTTGGCCCAGTGTTAGATCAGCGTTGGCCCAGTGTTAGATCAGCGTTGGATCAGCGTTGGATCAGCGTTGGATCAGCGTTAGATCAGCGTTGGCCCAGTGTTAGATCAGCGTTGGATCAGCGTTAGATCAGCGTTAGATCAGTGTTAGATCAGCGTTGTACCCCAGCAATGCCCTGATGTCATTTTTATAGGCAGTGGCACCGAAGCAGGAACACACAAGCACACAAGAGGTCACTGAACCTCTAAAACAACTGGAAAACTTTTTAAGTACCTCCACCCCACCCCCCCCCAATTCTCTCATTCCCCCTCCTCTGGTCTGGACGCCGAGTTCCTTGCGGGACACGAGGTCGTGAAGTTTCCATAGTGCCCGATTCTGGGATCTGAATCGGCGTGGGATGTGTATTGGTGAGCTCTGATCACTGCTACTCTGCAGCGCGACGCCAGTTCTGGCTCGCCTGTGTGTCACTGGGCCTACGAGGATGCGAGCGCTCGTTTCAGCGTGACGCGTCTCCCCGTCACCGCTTTTACAACGCGCACCGCTCCGCACTCCCCACAGCCACGCCTACACACCATCGCCCAGACCACAAGCGAACGGCGCTGTTTATTTACCGTGCGTCTGCTCTTCAAAAGAGCGGCAACGCGCTCTCGCACTGAATCACGCCCGACTTGCACACGCGCTCTCACACGCTCACGCACTGCCGGCTTCAGGCCACGGCAGAGTAGCTCTTCCCACATGTCGATTTATCCCGCTCTGGAAGTCGGAGGAAGTCCGTTCTACACACTACGCATGCTTCCATCGGTCGAGTTATTGTTTCAGTTAATTTTGCACAAGCGTAATCCAGGAAACAAAAAACAATATGCAAATTGTTTCCACCACCCGCAGTTTCTGATAGGTGGGGCACAAAGGGGAAATTAGGCAGCGGGGTAACAGAATCGAGCTGCAACGGGGTAGAACCGAAGAGCTGCGGGGTTGCAGGGCTGTCTGTGTGAGAGTAGGGCCATCTGTGAGAGGCTGGGCTCTTCTCAAAGCAAACACACTAAAATTAAACATGGGAGAAACCGACCAATCAGCATATTCACCCAGATTTTATTTTCCTCTTTTTTTTCCACTACAACCTAAAATAACAAACGGGGCATGCAACCTTGGCTAGAGCACCTCTGACATTTCCCAGAATTCCTGAATTCCAGGTTTTGTTTTTTGAGTGTTTATAGAACTATTTATTTTTTTCAGTGGGGGTGGGCTTTCATTACTTTTAATTAATTTTATTTCCTGTATATAATCTATTTTATGGTTCTTTTGTTCTGATGTGTTTGAAGGCTGGGAACAGGATTAGGGGGGGGGGGCAGAGGGGAAAGAGAGATAAACAAAACAGAGAGGGAGAGAGAGTGAGTGAGGGTGAGATAGATGGGGAGGAAAAGAGGACACACAGGGGGGAGGAGAGAGAGGGAGAGGGACATTTGCCATGTGTAACATTTCATCCTGCTGATGTACACCAGATTACACCCCCTGTGTCCCGTTCGTCCTGTGTGTCCCATGTGTGTCCCTCGTGTTCTGTGTGTCCCATGTGTCCCCTGTGTCCCATTGGCTGGTCAGGTTCTCAACCAACCCCGTTCTGCCTACCACTGCTTCTTTTTGCCCTGCAGTCACACCGGACCAGCTGCTCTGTCATTGCTCCAGAGGATAACATGTCAGAGGCCACTGGCGCAGGTGGACTGCAGGCCCCAACGGGCCACAGGAAGTCACTCTTGCTCCAGGAAACAGGGCCGGTCCCAGCCGACTGAAACTCTCTCCCTGCCCGGTCGACGCTGCAGTAGGATGCAGGCGGCTCTGGCATGGTCAAGATTTGTCATCATGGAGGTGCTTAATGCACTGAGACCTAGAACCTTAGCTCCACCCACTGGGAGGAGCCAACCGTGGGGTACTGGTCTGTCTCTTGGATGCATGCACGTTTCTGAGACGGTCACAAAACAATTGCCCACGGTGACTGCGCCGTTTCAGCTTCACTGCGACTGTGCTCTGAACTGCCTCACTGCAGATGTGCTGTAAGCACGCCTCCACTGTGGAGAGGTTAGTGCAGTACTCAGCCCTCGGCTGTCTCACAACTGAAGAAGGGGCGGCATCTAGTGGGCAAATGAGGAACATCAGGCAAATTCACATCAAGAAAACACTTCTCTAAATCAAATCAATATGTTTTGTCGAGTAAATCCAGTTTAGCGGGAATCAGTTAGTGGGGTCAGGATCAGTGTGAGGGATCAGTGATATATGTGAAAAGGATTTCAGACCAGAAGGAACAGGAGTTAACCGAAAACTGCATGGGCAGAAGCTTCAGTGTTGAGAACTCTTTTGCCTTTCAGCACTGAGTAAAATGTATAGTCTCAAAGCTGAGTGAACAGTGCTGTTTCATAACTTTGTGAGCCACACTGAGCTTTCAGAGCTCAGAAAAAGAGGATCCGTGAACGAGTGAAATGAGCCCCTGGAAACGCATGTCTTACTTATGACCCACCACTAGAGGGGGCGTGTTGCGCACAATGTGGACGATGGTGTTCTGATCAGAAATGATTCTTAAGTTTGCGTTCTAAACTTAGTGATACGAATTTGTTGTGTGTGTGCGTGTGTGTGTGCATGAATGTATGCGTGTGGATGGGTTGTCTGACAGTGATGTAAGAGTGAAAGAAGGTGTACACGTATCCAAAAGATCTTGGCAAAACTTAATATGACAGCATGTTCACGAACTATATTTAAAAGTGTTTTCACTTTCAGTATTTCAAGATATTACAGAAAAACCTCAGAGACGCAAAAGCTTCTGGGAGTTTGCAGGGAAATGTTCATAACTTTGAATTTTAAGAATTTGAATCGTTACATTACAGTAGCCTTATATCTTTTAAAAAATTGGCTACATGCATTTAAAAAAAACCTGAATGGTGAGCCAATATTATGTTAGCATCTTCAGTTCAAAAGATAAAAACAAAGAATAAATCAATTAATTAATTAATTAAACACTGAGATGATTTCCTGTTTCTGCTTGTAGTTTTAAATTCATTAGCCTAGTGGTTTTCAGGCATAGAGAAGAAAGGCTACTCTGTTATCCTATTATCACAACCATTAGGCCTATTCATCTGTGAGAAATAGTCTGTGTGTGTGTGTGTGTGTGTGCGTGTGTGTGTGTGTGTATGTGTGTGTGGGGGCAGGGGGGTTTGGAGATTCCCCTAATTAAACAAAGAGCAACATGGGGACAGAGGAGGGGAGGCCACATGCTTTTTAGAAACCATGTGACTTCTCCAAAATGCTTGCAGCCTGTAAAATTGTTCAGATTAACTTTTGTTCCCCAGGGAGTTGGATATTTCAACTGACTGGCCCCGAGCCCAGCAGCCAGTGGGCTTCTACACTATTTTGCAATGCTTCGAAAGCATTTTATGAACCTGTGTTTTTCATTTTAATAATTGACACAAGACACAAAGAAATGTTGAATTTTGGCTTCAGAATGCAAACTTAAACATCTCTCAGATCAAGCTAATATGAACATTGAGATCTCTGAGATTAAGCTGACAAAATTAAGTTTTCCTCCAAATTACTGAATTATCAAAACATTATCTATTTAACTATCCATTAGAGTATGTGCACTTTATTATTGTTTTCGTTCATTAATTTGATTTATTTATTTTTCATTTATTTATTTTATTTGAAATATTACTTCCAGTTATGTTCTGTGTGTATATATATATATATATATATATATATATCCACATGTTGAAGTGGTTTATAACTAAATATGAAATATAAATATAAAAATATGACCTTTCTACTTCTACTTCTACTTAAGCTTTATTTAACCTATTGTTAAATAAAGCTATATTTTTCTCCATAAAACTGGTGTCCGCCCCTGTGTGTGTACAACTGGCAGCCTTCCATGACCCTCTTGATCCATTTTGTGTTCACCCCCTTCCAGTGAGATTTGGTTCATTAGAATTTGTTAGACTCATCGCTCCGCACTCACAGGGGCAAAGGCATGCCAAAAAAGCAAACGCGTGTCCACTCCCACCTGATAGTTCCAAAGACAAAACCAGGCGCGTGACTGGAGGGTCATTTTAACACCGACGAATGAAAGGACGGGGCCGGTCTGTTCTAGTCTTGTTGGATTCGAGTTGAAACTCTCCCCATTTGAATTTCCAAATCTCAGCAGCCAAATGTGTGGGGGCGCCTTAATGCGGATTTTGCTTGGACTCCTCTTCTTTGGGGTACACGGTAAGTTATTTGGGGGCGTCTTTTACACTTTTTTTGTTGTTGATTACAAAGCTGTAGCCTAATTCTTACTTTTAATGAATTACTAAATTAAACCCACAGCGTGGCTTTGGAGCAAGACAGTAGTGCAGCTGTAAAACCGAGGGTTCCAAACTATTGTGAAAATGTATGACAATTTCCCCAACTGATGATTTGTGTCAGATGGAATTTGTTGGACCACTTCATTTTTTCCCCCCCTCATCTGGAGAATCGCCTACCACAGGTTTTGTTTATTTGTTACTGTATTAATTTTTAACTGACGGCGTGTGCGGTCGGTTACTTAAAAAGATTTAAGATGTTTAAGGTTTGTACCACCTGCTTCCCTAAACTAATTTTCTAAATAAACTGTTGAAAAAATACGAAGTATCCATGCACAAGAATCTCTGATTGTATGCTTCCATGCATGCGTTAATTTAGGGATTCCTTTTCTCCTTTTTTTGTCCCTCATACTGTTGTATGTTACAAATAAAAATTTCAGCAGTCATTAGTAAATCTAAACAGTTAAGAACTGGCCACTTCCTGTCCTGATTACTGAAGGTAATGAAGTCCTGAGGAAGTCCTCAGTTACAATCCTTCCTTTTCATATTTTAACAGATACTAGTGAATGTCCACTGATGATCCAGCCTTCCACAGTGGTGGTGAGATATGGAGATCCAGTATCGGTGAACTGCACTGTTCTAGGATATTATGAGGGAATTGGCTGGGAGGCTTCAGAGGGATCTGTTGGCATGGTATCAGACGTCCAGTTTGTCACCTGGAGTTTGGAGACCCTGACAGACTGGGAGATAAGACCTAGATGCTTCGGAAACTTTCTGACCGGTCCAGACTCTGGTTTTCAGTGTGAGAAAAAGCTCAACATTACAGTGTACAGTAAGTTCTCCTCATAGAGATGATCTAGGCCTCCATTAGCCTGAAGAGGCTTTAGCTTTTCTCCTGTGTTGATCGCAGTTGAGCCAGCAGTAGGACCTCATAGTGAGGTCTGCTTTTGTCTGTCTGCTGCTGAAGAGATAAAACTCTTTTTAGGATTGACATTGAGTTTCTCAAATAATCAGATTTCAGCACTCATAATGAATAACCTAATTATAAATATTAGTCAGACTAAAACATTATCTCCTCTGCAGAGCCTCCAGACAGTGTCTCCATCAGTGCTGTGAACCACGCAGGCCCAATGCTGGAGGGGGAACAGTACCAGCTGCAGTGTGAGGTCCAGAACATCGCTCCTGTTCAGTACCTCACTGTGAAGTGGTACAAAGGGGAAACATTGGAGAATCAAACCTCCTATGATGCTCTCACTAAGACTCCAGTGAATGTTTCCTCTACCCTCCTGATCACACCCATCGGTGCTGATGATGGAGCGCAGTACAGCTGTGTGGCAGAGCTGGAACTGGGACCTGAAGGACCACAACCCCCCCCTGAAGTGAAATCTGATCCCTTCAACATCATTGTGCACTGTGAGTCTATCAGCACTGTCTGTACCATCAACATCACAATTAGTCTATCACAGTGGTTTATGTCATTAAAATCCCTGATGCATATGCAATTAGTGTGAGCTGGAACCAGGACCTGAAGGACCACAACCCCCGCCTTCACATAAATCTGATCCCCTTAACATCACTGTGTACCGTGAGTCTATCAGTTGCATCTACACCACCAGCATCACTGTGACTCTGGTTATTGCATAGTTTTGGCATGTTATTGGAGGTGTGGTTGTGTGAAATACAGTATGTGACAGTGGAAGCCCCAGCAAAGTCATTCTGTGGCTCTATTGCCCTCTTTCTGTGATATTCTGTACCTGCAGATAAACCCAGGATTACATTACATTACATTACATTTTTTGGCAGACGCTTTTATCCAAAGCGACGTACAAAAAGTGCATTTCATGGTCATAGACAACTACTAAACACAGGTTCAGTAAGATACAATACTTATTTTGTACAGCTATTTCTAGCCAAGAACACAGTTTAGTTCACACAGTGAACACTATTCAGACCTAACCTCTGCAAAGCCAACTACGCAGAAGAATAAGCTACAGTATTGGGACAAATACAAATTACCAAAAAGTGCTGGTATGGGGCAACATGTAACAAGTGTCATGAAAAAGGAGGGGGGGGGGATTTATATACAGCGTGGTGGTGGTTAGTCTAGGTATAGTCTGAAGAGATGAGTCTTCAGGCCACGGCGGAAGATGGGTAGTGAGGGGGAGGTTCGGAGAGGGACGGGGAGTTCGTTCCACCACTGGGGAGCTAGGATGGAGAAGCTCTGTGATCCCTTTGGTCGGGTGGGAGGGGTTACAAGGCGCCCTGCTGCCGCAGAGTGGAGTGGTCGAGCAGGGACATAGGATCGAATCATGTCCTGCAAGAAGATGGGGGCTGTCCTGTTGGCTGCAGTGCAGTGTCCTGGCAGCAACCGGTAGCCAATGGAGTGATCGCAGCAGAGGGGTGACGTGGGAGAATTTGGGAAGGTTGTAGATGAGTCGGGCAGCGGCATTCTGAATCATCTGTAGTGGCTGTATGGCACAAGCTGGCAGGCTTGCAAGGAGAGAGTTACAGTAATCAAGGCGAGAGGTCACCGTAGCCTGGACGAGCAGCTGGGTGGAGTGCGTCGTCAGGTATGGTCGAATCCTTCTCATGTTGTACAGAAGGAATCTGCAGGACCGTGATATTGCCTTGATGTGCTCCTTGAGGTCCAGTTGGTCATCCAAGACCACCCCCAAGCTCTTGGCAGAGTCAGAGGCAGTCACTGTGGTGCCATCAACCGTGATTGAGAGCTCACGTAGTAAGGAGGTCTTGCATGGGAAGAAGAGCAGCTCAGTTTTGTTGAGGTTGAGCTTCAGACGGTGGCTGGCCATCCAGGTGGAGATGTCAGCCAGGCAGGAAGATATCTTATCGATCTGTGTGGCCGAGGGGGGGAAAGAAAAGAAGAGTTGCGTGTCATCTGCATAACAATGATAGGAGAAGCCATGTGAATTAATAACTGAACCAAGAGATTTGGTGTATAAGGAGAACAGCAAAGGACCCAGTACAGATCCCTGCGGCACTCCTGTAACAAGGGGATGAGAAGCAGAGGCAGACCCCTTCCAGGTGACCTGGTAGGACCTATCTGCAAGATAGGAAGCGAACCAAGACAGGGCAGTCCCAGCAATGCCCATCCCAGCCAAGGTGGAGAGGAGTATTTTATGGTTGACCATGTCGAAGGGTGCAGACAGGTCAAGAAGGATCAGTACAGAGGAGAGGCGTGAGGCTCTTGCAGTGGCAAGTGCCTCCGTCAGAGCCAGGAGCACAGTCTCTGTTGAGTGCCCGGATCGGAAGCCAGACTGGTGAGGGTCTAGCAGGTTGTTCTGATGGAGAAAAGAGGTTAGTTGTTTAAGAACTGCTCGTTCAAGGGTTTTGGACAGAAAGGGTAGAAGTGATACTGGTCGATAATTCATTACATCGGAGGGGTCTGAGGTGGGTTTTTTGAGAAGTGGGGTAACACGAGCCATCTTAAAATCAGAGGGAACATGACCAGAGGAAAGAGAGGAATTAATAATGGAGGACAGATTGGGAAGGATCTTGCTGGAAATGGATTGGAGAACTGTAGATGGGATGGGGTCAAGTGGACAGGTGGTTGCACGATGAGAGGTGATGAGTTGTAGTACATTACAGAGTGCCCGGACCATGTGAAGCTGAGGGAGGGTGAATCTCTGGATACTTTAGTCTCCTGTAGAGCTGAGGGGAACCCCTCTCCCATGGTCACATGGTACAGAGGCCAATCAGAGTTCAACAGTTCCACACAACTGACCAAGAGACAAGGCGGGCAGTACACCCTCACAGCCAAGAACACCTATGGAACAGCCAGCCATATACTGGAGATTGAAGTTCCCTGTAAGTCAGTGCTTTCCTGTTGCATGCATGTCCCAATGTCTATGTTCCTACATCACTTTATTTAAATCTCATTGTCTTTTGACTGCATCGCCAGACCTGGAGCAAATATACATTTAATGATGCTTTGGAAAAGTAACAAATATTTACAAAATAATACCACAAATATTTAAAAAAGGAACTATTATTGGAAATAATCAAATACCACTTGTGTGTGATTGAACATTTTGATTCCAGTTCCCAGAAAGTAATTTTCTTGAAAATTATTTGAATAAGCATTGCAATAAATAACTCTTTTAAAATGATTTAAAAACAAATAAGTACACATACCGATAGCTAGCTAACATCCACAGCCCAGCTTCATAATAGCAAGCTAGCGACGATAACCCAGCTTCTTAGCTAATGTTGACCCATTTATGGAAAATGAATCACAGTTACTCTTAAATTGCCAGCTTCAACAGAATGTGTGCGTGCGTGCGTGCATGCGTGTGTGTGTGTGTGCGTGCATGCGTGTGTGTGTGTGTGTGTATGTATGTTGGGGTCACTTTACTAATGTTCAGTTGCTCTTATTTGTAAGGCTTTTTTTGCTTTGGTGGGGCATGGTGTCATTCTTGGTTAGGGAGTCAATGTTAAAATGGAATTAAAAATGAACTAAAGTGTGATGATGTCTTCCCGTGGAGCTAGTGTAGTGGGCTAAAACAAGAACCAAGAAAGAAATACAAACAAGCTCACTTGATCTGTAATTGTAATCTGTATCATTTACACTCTTATACAGAAGCATGTACTTCAGAGTACTAACTCTGCTTCCAAGCTCACTTTATCTTTCTGTATTCTAACTGCTAGTGTTTGCCTGTGGTATACATACAGCATAATATCACATTTATGTAATGAAGAATAATTCATTATTTTAAAGCTCTTGTCTAACAGATGATGCTGGTATTGGACATTAGGTGCAGTTGTCTCTAGATTCAAAAATCTCTGTTGGAAGAATGTGTCATGGACTACTTTGTATGTATGTATGTATTTATTTATTTATACATTATACAGTTTAATACATTTTAATGCATCATGTGCGCAGGTATTTTCATCGAAGAACCTGTTCCTGTCCTGCAGGTGTAGTAAGTGGGAAACGGTGTAATAAAGAAGTTAAACACGGGTACAAAATAGGCAGGTACCTGGGAACCACGCTGAGGCATGTGTATACTGCAGGAAATAAAGTTACACGTGTAACAGGAAGTGAATGTACGGAGAGAAGGGATTCCTTTTCTCCTTTTTTTGTCCCTCATACTGTTGTATGTTACAAATAAAAATTTCAGCAGTCATTAGTAATTAAACTCCAGTTAAGAACTGGCCACTTCCTGTCCGGATTACTGAAGGTAATGAAGTCCTGAGGAAGTCCTCAGTTACAATCCTTCCTTTTCATATTTTAACAGATACTAGTGAATGTCCACTGATGATCCAGCCTTCCACAGTGGTGGTGAGATATGGAGATCCAGTATCGGTGAACTGCACTATTTCAGGAGATCATGAGGGAATTGGCTGGGAGGCTTCAGAGGGATCTGTTGACATGGTATCAGACGTCCAGTTTGTCTCCTGGAGTTTGGAGACCCTGACAGACTGGGAGACAAGACCTAAATGCTTTGCCAACTTTCAGACCGGTCCAGACTATCTTTTTCAGTGTGAGAAAAAGCTCAAAATTACAGTGTACAGTAAGTTCTCCTCATAGAGATGATCTAGGCCTCCATTAGCCTGAAGAGGCTTTAGCTTTTCTCCTGTGTTGATCTCAGTTGAGCCAGCAGTAGGACCTCATAGTGAGGTCTGCTTTGTCTGTCTGCTGCTGAAGAGACAAAACTCTTTTTAGGATTGACATTGAGTTTCTCAAATAATCCGATTTCAGCACTCATAATGAATAACCTAATTATAAATATTAGTCAGAATAAAACATTATCTCCTCTGCAGAGCCTCCAGACAGTGTCTCCATCAGTGCTGTGAACCACGCAGGCCCAATGCTGGAGGGGGAACAGTACCAGCTGCAGTGTGAGGTCCAGAACATCGCTCCTGTTCAGTACCTCACTGTGAAGTGGTACAAAGGGGAAACATTGGAGACTCAAACCTCCTATGATGCTCTCACTAAGACTCCAGTGAATGTTTCCTCTACCCTCCTGATCACACCCACCAGCGCTGATGATGGAGCTCAGTACAGCTGTGTGGCAGAGCTGGAACTGGGACCTGAAGGACCACAACCCCCGCCTTCATATAAATCTGATCCCCTCAACATCACTGTGAAATGTGAGTCAGTTGTGTCTACACCTCCTGTATCACTCTGTCTAACATGACTGTGAGTCTTGTATACTGGCCTATATTTTCTGTGAAATGAGGGTAACTTATTATAACTTAAGTTATAAATTAAGATGAGGTTCAGAGCAGGACACACCGTTATCTGTGAAAACTCAGGCTGTGGTGTCTGATCTGAGCGGGGGGGTGGGGGTGGGGGTGTTCATGATCTTTTGGTCCCTATCTCTCCCCTCAGACCCCCCCCCCCCCTTCTTCTACAGTTTTATTAATGAGACCTTGGAGGTGGCAGAGGGGCAAGAGGTCGCATTAGACTGCTCTGCCCTGGGGAACCCCCTTCCTGAGCACTCCTGGTCCTCTCCTCACAACAAAGAAGAAAAATAATAAAGAAAAAATAAAACAAGCAGCAACAACAATAACAGTAATAATAACAATAATCCTCTCTCTCTCTCTCTCTCTCTCTCTCTCTCTCTCTCTCTCTGCTGTTGGTCTGAAATCCCAGCATTCATTTAATTACCACCACAGCTGTAATTGAACCGCGCTGAATTAATTCAGCTCGACTGGACTGAGACGGTGATTAAGTTCAGTGCGGCTTCGCTAAAGATGAAGATCTCGGACTTTAAATGTGCAGTTTTTGTTCTGCTCTGGTGGGGAAGGCCAGAGAAGGGGAGGTGTTTTAGCTACAAACTGTACATTAGCCTTTCTGCATTTAGCATGCTGTAGCATTTAGCATATGGTAGCATTTAGCATATAGCGGACTGTAGCATTTAGCATACTCTAGCAGACTGGAACATAAGTAGACTGTAGAATACAGCATACTGTAGCATTTAGTACACAGTAGCTTACAGCAGATTGTAGCATTTAGCATGACAAATCTCTGTACTGGCGCCGCATTGTGCTGAAACCCTGGAAAAAATGATGACTTCCTGTTAAAAAAAACAAATTGCAGGCCTAAAACGTGGCTGAGGAACTCTGTGTGACTAGCAGGCACTGTGCTTTGGCCTTGGTGCTGTTATTGTACAGTAATCCTAGTAAAACAAAACAAATTAAAAGCCTTTTGTTCTGCACAGTGTCTCACTGCTGCATTTGACAACACCTGATCTCAGAATTCACGGGAGCTTTTATCTCTTGCGTGAGACTTGAGCCGCCACATCAAGACCCAATTACACCGCACCGGGCGGAGCTCAGGAGCGCCGGTGGAAACCGTGGCGACGTTTCGTCTTTCACGGCGTGGTGGCCGGCCTCCCTCTCCGCCTCCCCCTGATTGGTTTCCCTTCTGTGGGTCATTAGAACCTGAAACGCGCTGCGGATTCGATGCGGCGCTCTGCTGTTCGTTTGTGGAAAGCCTCCCTTTCATCTCTCCTCTCTCTCTCTCCCTCTCTCTCTCTCTCTCTCTGTCTGCCTCTGTCTAACTCTCTTTCTCAAATTCAAATTCAAATTGCTTTATTGGCAGGAAATACATAGGTACATATTGCCAAAGCATCATAAATCAATTCAAAATACATATTTACAGTGGAATACTAATAATGAACGTTCTATTTTTTAAAAAAAATAATAAATAAATAGAACAATAACAATATGAATGTTCAATCGGCACAAGTATTTAAAGAAAAAAAAAAAAAAAATAATAATAATAATAATAATAAAATAAAATAAATAAATAAATAGATAATTATAATTATGTAGGATGGTCACTCAGTGTCCCTCAGGTTATGGCAAGCTAAGACATATTGAGCCGCAATTGGGGCTGTTGGTCCTTGTCCTAATAGGGCTACACATTTTTCATTCTTTGATAAAGAATGGAAGTTTTTTATAATTTCTGAAAATTTGTGGTTATATATTTTTCTAATATTTGTATATTTTGTACAGTTTAGGAGGAAGTGCATCTCTGTCTCAACCTCTCCTGTCTTACAGTGACCACATATTTGTTTTTCTTTTGGTAACCATGAATTTTTGTGTCTGCCTTTTTCAATTTCAAGGGTGTGGTCACTGAGTCTGTATTTGGTCAGGATCCGTCTCTGCTTTGTATCTCTGACAGAGAAGAGATACTCTGCTGGAGTATAGTCTTTTTTCAGGGTTCGATAGCAATTTAGTCGACTTTGTGTTTTGGTTTCTTTATCCCAATGTTCCAAATACAAATTTTTTGTTTGTTGCATAATTTGGGTTATTCTGATTTGCGGCTGGTAAGCAGTACTGGTCTGAGCGTGATGCAGGTTAGTTTGGGTTATAGAATTAGTAAGCTTCAGTACCAGCTGACTGAGGGGACTCTCTTCTGGGTTCAGTTCTTGGGATTTTTATCGCTTTACATTATAGACATTTGGCAGACGCTCTTATCCAGAGCGACGTACAACAAAGTGTATAACCATAACCAGGAACAAGTATGACGAAAACCCTAGAGAGAAGTACCGGTCCAAGTGCAGGGAACAACCGCATAGTTCAACTCGGACCCTGAAGGTTAAACTGATTAACACTAACACAACGAGAACAGCAACAACGCAGTCTATGGAAAAAATACAAGCAGTAGTTAAGACAGGTGCATTAACTAAGTCACCTACGAAACAGCTACCTAGTTACAACCCTAAGCTTACAGTCATTTAAGAGATTACAGGGAGGTAGGGAGGGATGGGGAGAGGTGCAGCCTGAAGAGGTGAGTCTTCAGTCGTTGTTTGAAATGGGTCAGTGTCTCAGCTGTTCTGACCTCCACGGGGAGGTCATTCAACCATCATGGGGCCAGAACAGACAGGAGATGTGTTCTGGAAGTGCAGGAGCGAAGAGGGGGAGGTGCCAGGCGTCCTGAGGTAGCAGAACGGAGGGATCTGGCTGGCATGTAGGGTTTGAATATCTTGTGGAGGTATGCTGGGGCTGATCCCTTGACTGCCTGGTATGCTAGGACCAATGTTTTAAATTTGATGCGAGCTATAACAGGCAGCCAGTGAAGGGCAGTGAGCAGGGGAGTGACGTGGGAGTGTCTGGGGAGGTTGAAGACCAGACAAGCTGCAGCATTCTGAATGAGTTGCAGGGATCTGGTGGCAGATGCCGGTAGTCCAGCCAGAAGAGAGTTGCAGTAGTCCAGGCAGGATAGAACTATTGCTTGGACCAGGAGCTGGGTTGAGTAGGTGGTGAGAAAGGGGCGGATTCTCCGGATGTTATACAGGAAAAATCTGCATGCCCGATTTACTGCTGCGATGTTCTTGGAGAGGGACAACCTGTTGTCCATCACCACTCCGAGATTCTTGGCACAGGGTGATGATGTCACTAAGGTGTCCCCTAGGGAAATGGAAAAATCGAGGAGGGGAGAGGATAGAGCAGGAATAAAGATTAGCTCCATCTTTCCCGGGTTGAGCTTCAGGTGGTGATTGTCTATCCAGCTCTGGATGTCCCTCAGGCAAGCGGAGATGTGGGCAGGGACCTGTGTGTCCGATGGGGAGAAGGAGAGAAAGAGTTGCGTGTCGTCGGTATAGGAGTGATAGGACAAGCCATGGGCAGAGATTACAGGGCCAAGCGATCTGGTGTATAAGGAGAAGAGAAGGGGATTGCTTTAGATTGTAGCGTGTCATTGGGACTTGATTTGAGATGTATCCAGAATTTTAGAGCTCTGTTTTGTATATTTATTACCAATGGGAATTGGCATAATTTTGCCCTACATGCGTTGTCAGGTGTTTTCCTTTGTATTTGCAAGATATTTCTGAAGAATTCAGTATGTAGGGATTCAATTGGATTCTTGTCCCATGCAGTGTAGTCTTGCTGACTGACTGGAGGAGGGGGTTATGACAGGGTCGCAGCATAGCTTTGGGGCTGCTGCTGTACAGGGGCTCTGTTGGGGGGCTGGGCTGGTGCTCAGTGTGTGGGGTGCTGGGGTGGCGTGGGGGGAAAGGAGGACGAGGAGAATGGTGTGGTCTCTGTGGAGCTCGGGGTGTGTGGGTAGGGGGGTGCAGCTGCACTCTTATATATTATACAATATATATATATTTAGATAAACCAAACTACTATGTGGACTTGCGCTAAAAAAATTGATCTTTGTTTCTAACGTTCGACATTTAAAATGAAATAACTAATTGAATAATGAAGGGCGACACATTCATTAGAAGGACAATATCAGTCATGAGAAGCAGGGACATGTGTTTACAATGAGTCTAACGTGGAGTGGAGTGTGATGTTGGATGGGCTTCTATTGGATGGGGGGAGAGGGGGGTTGCTTACACGGGTATGTCTAAATATCTAAATATTGAAGCAAGCAACCTAAAAACTGTCTGGGGTGCACACAAAAGCCCGGGTAGGTGTGAAAATGACCCCAGAAGTGTTATAAAGTGAAAATCCCCTTTAAGGCAGTCGTTGGTGGCTTCTTATGGGACGGATCAAATTCTTTTTTTCCTATGTACTAATGGTCTCAGCTGGTTTTGCGGGGAAGTTCCCAGTCCTCATCAAATGAATCAAGACTGAGTAAAAATGCAGTCGAGTTCGATACAAGACCAACACCATCCAGGTCTCGAGTAATACAACACTACTAGCAGGGATTTACCCCCCCCCACATATGAAATTATTTATACAATACATACAGTACATGACATGCATTGCAAATGTTATTGTATATCTCTGATCCTAGAACAAAGCCCTATTTAATTTTTTTCAGTCTGCCCACTCAAAATGGAGCCTTCCACGTTGGTGGTGAGATATGGAGATCCTGTATCGGTGAACTGCACTCTTTCAGGAGTTCATGAGGGAATCGGCTGGGAGGCTTCAGAGGGAGATGTCATGGTAACAGACGTCCAGTTTGTCACCTGGAGTTTGGAGACCCTGACAGACTGGGAGATAAGACCTAAATGCTTCGGGAACTTTCTAATCAATGGAGAACCTGATCAGTGTGCTAAAGATCTCAACATTACAGTGTACAGTAAGTTCTCCTCATAGAGATGATCTAGGCCTCCATTAGCCTGAAGAGGCTTTAGCTTTTCTCCTGTGTTGATCTCAGTTGAGCCAGCAGTAGGACCTCATAGTGAGGTCTGCTTTGTCTGTCTGCTGCTGAAGAGACAAAACTCTTTTTAGGATTGACATTGAGTTTCTCAAATAATCAGATTTCAGCACTCATAATGAATAACCTAATTATAAATATTAGTCAGACTAAAACATTATCTCCTCTGCAGAGCCTCCAGACAGTGTCTCCATCAGTGCTGTGAACCATGCAGGCCCAATGCTGGAGGGGGAACAGTACCAGCTGCAGTGTGAGGTCCAGGACATTGCTCCTGTTCAGTACCTTACTGTGAAGTGGTACAAAGGGGAAACATTGGAGAATCAAACCTACGATGCTCTCACTAAGACTCCAGTGAATGTTTCCTCTACCCTCCTGATCACACCCTCCCGCGATGATGATGGAGTGCAGTACAGCTGTGTGGCAGTGCTGGAACTGGGACCTGAAGGGCCACAACCCCCGCCTTCATATAAATCTGATCCCCTCAACATCAC